>NW_026607055.1:392500-560000 GCF_029890125.1 Rhinichthys klamathensis goyatoka | reverse complement strand
TATTTTACTTTCATTCCTGGTCTATGTGTGAACTGGTGATCTGTGCATATGCTATTCTAAAGAAAAAAACAGCTTGTCTTTCTAATATTTGAACAAAATATAATACCTTGCTCTGCTTCTGTTGACGTCCAAGACCAGTTCACAAAATATATCCCAGTCCTGATCCACTAAAAAGAAAGAGATCATGTTGTGAACACTTCATGTTGACTCAGGCTGATATGGTGTAATTGGAAATCCTTTATGTGACTCATTAAAATATGAACAGAGATGTTTTTGGAAGTAAAAAAAAAAAAAAAAAATGATAATAGTTTGGTGAGTTGTGTGAGGTAATTGGCCATTATAGAGTCTGGAGGTGAAGTTGCATCTCTACTCTTCCACTCACTGCACCAATAGGAAAATCACGTATTATGCTCAAATGCTCTCATGAGATATGAAATGCCAAATGAAATGTAAAATCTCGCCCGCACCTGATTCATCACGCAGTCACTGAAGTACAAGCGTCATTTTGTGCAAATGGACCAAAACCAGACATTTTAGAAGACATTGTGGATTAACAATATGAGCACATATATGCCAATCCCACTAACAGAAATACAATAAGTGTGTTTAATAACCAAGTATCAGATTCAGCTCTAAGATGTTCGTTCTGTGTAAATGAAATGCCACTTCAGAGCAACTTTTGATTTGAGTTCCTATGATTCATGTAGAAATCAATGACGCTGCACAGCGTATAAAATCAGAATTGTGAGATATAAACTCAAATGCGAGAAATAAACTCGCAATTCTGACTTTTTTCTCTCGCAATTGTGAGTTAATAACTCGTAAAGGTGACTTTATATCATGCAATTCTGAGGGGAAAAAAGTCCGAATTGGGAGATAAAAGTTGCACTTACCTTTTTTATTTATTTTTCTATGGCAGAAACAAGCTTCCATAGTTTTCAACATTGATAACAATCATACATGTTTCTTGAGCAGCAAATCATCACATTAGAGTGATTTCTGAAGGATCATGTGACACTGAAGACTGGAGTAATGATGCTGAAATAAAGTATTACTGTTACAATTACAATGTTAGGAATGAGAGTCGGGCGACAGAGATGAATCCACACAGGAAGTTGATGGACAACAACAGGGCTGGTGACCGGGAAGCAGGAGAGCTGGAAGTGCAATGCTGGATTGGAGATTGCTGTGCGGCAGTGAAAGGAATGTGTCTTCTTACAGGGATGGTGGTGGAAAGATGAGATGCAGGAACGCTGGAGACTTGGAGAACGCTGGAGACTTGGAGAACGGTGGAGACTTGGAGAACGCTGGAGACTTGGAGAACGCTGGAGACTTGGAGAACGGTGGAGACTTGGAGAACGCTGGAGACTTGGAGAACGCTGGAGACTTGGAGAACCACTTGGAGAACGCTGGAGACTTGGAGAACGCTGGAGACTTGGAGAACCACTTGGAGAACGCTGTAGACTTGGAGAACGCTGGAGACTTGGAGAACCACTTGGAGAACGCTGGAGACTTGGAGAACGCTGGAGACTTGGAGAACCACTTGGAGAACGCTGGAGACTTGGAGAACGCTGGAGACTTGGAGAACCACTTGGAGAACGCTGGAGACTTGGAGAACGCTGGAGACTTGGAGAACCACTTGGAGAACGCTGGAGACTTGGAGAACGCTGGAGACTTGGAGAACCACTTGGAGAACGCTGTAGACTTGGAGAACCACTTGGAGAACGCTGGAGACTTGGAGAACCACTTGGAGAACGCTGTAGACTTGGAGAACCACTTGGAGAACGCTGGAGACTTGGAGAACGCTGGAGACTTGGAGAACCACTTGGAGAACGCTGGAGACTTGGAGAACCACTTGGAGAACGCTGGAGACTTGGAGAACGCTGGAGACTTGGAGAACGGTGAAGACTTGGAGAACACTGGAGACTTGGAGAACGCTGGAGATTTGGAGAACGCTGGAGACTTGAAGAACGCTGGAGACTTGGAGAACGCTGGAGACTTGGAGAACGCTGGAGACTTGGAGAACGCTGGAGACTTGGAGAACGCTGGAGACTTGGAGAACGCTGGAGACTTGGAGAACGCTGGAGACTTGGAGAACGCTGGAGACTTGGAGAACGCTGGAGACTTGGAGAACGCTGGAGACTTGGAGAACGCTGGAGACTTGGAGAACGCTGGAGACTTGGAGAACGCTGGAGACTTGGAGAACGCTGGAGACTTGGAGAACGCTGGAGACTTGGAGAATGCTGGAGACTTGGAGAACGCTGGAGACTTGGAGAACGCTGGAGACTTGGAGAACGCTGGAGACTTGGAGAACGCTGGAGACTTGGAGAATGCTGGAGACTTGGAGAACGGTGAAGACTTGGAGAACGCTGGAGACTTGGAGAACGCTGGAGACTTGGAGAACGGTGGAGACTTGGAGAACGCTGGAGACTTGGAGAACGCTGGAGACTTGGAGAACGCTGGAGACTTGGAGAACGCTGGAGACTTGGAGAACGGTGGAGACTTGGAGAACGCTGGAGACTTGGAGAACGGTGGAGACTTGGAGAACGCTGGAGACTTGGAGAACGCTGGAGACTTGGAGAACCACTTGGAGAACGCTGGAGACTTGGAGAACGCTGGAGACTTGGAGAACGCTGGAGACTTGGAGAACGGTGGAGACTTGGAGAACGCTGGAGACTTGGAGAACGCTGGAGACTTGGAGAACGCTGGAGACTTGGAGAACGCTGGAGACTTGGAGAACGCTGAAGACTTGGAGAACGCTGGAGACTTGGAGAACCACTTGGAGAACGCTGGAGACTTGGAGAACGCTGGAGACTTGGAGAACGCTGGAGACTTGGAGAACGCTGGAGACTTGGAGAGAACGCTGGAGACTTGGAGAACGCTGGAGACTTGGAGAACCACTTGGAGAACGCTGGAGACTTGGAGAACGCTGGAGACTTGGAGAACGGTGGAGACTTGGAGAACGCTGGAGACTTGGAGAACGCTGGAGACTTGGAGAACGCTGGAGACTTGGAGAACGCTGGAGACTTGGAGAACGCTGAAGACTTGGAGAACGCTGGAGACTTGGAGAACCACTTGGAGAACGCTGGAGACTTGGAGAACGCTGGAGACTTGGAGAACGCTGGAGACTTGGAGAACGCTGGAGACATGGAGAGAACGCTGGAGACTTGGAGAACGCTGGAGACTTGGAGAACCACTTGGAGAACGTTGGAGACTTGGAGAACGCTGGAGACTTGGAGAACCACTTGGAGAACGCTGGAGACTTGGAGAACGCTGGAGACTTGGAGAACCACTTGGAGAACGCTGTAGACTTGGAGAACCACTTGGAGAACGCTGGAGACTTGGAGAACGCTGGAGACTTGGAGAACCACTTGGAGAACGCTGTAGACTTGGAGAACCACTTGGAGAACGCTGGAGACTTGGAGAACGCTGGAGACTTGGAGAACCACTTGGAGAACGCTGGAGACTTGGAGAACCACTTGGAGAACGCTGGAGACTTGGAGAACGCTGGAGACTTGGAGAACGGTGGAGACTTGGAGAACGCTGGAGACTTGGAGAACGCTGGAGATTTGGAGAACGCTGGAGACTTGAAGAACGCTGGAGACTTGGAGAACGCTGGAGACTTGGAGAACGCTGGAGACTTGGAGAACGCTGGAGACTTGGAGAACCACTTGGAGAACGCTGGAGACTTGGAGAACGCTGGAGACTTGGAGAACGCTGGAGACTTGGAGAACGCTGGAGACTTGGAGAGAACGCTGGAGACTTGGAGAACGCTGGAGACTTGGAGAACCACTTGGAGAACGTTGGAGACTTGGAGAACGCTGGAGACTTGGAGAACCACTTGGAGAACGCTGGAGACTTGGAGAACGCTGGAGACTTGGAGAACCACTTGGAGAACGCTGTAGACTTGGAGAACCACTTGGAGAACGCTGGAGACTTGGAGAACGCTGGAGACTTGGAGAACCACTTGGAGAACGCTGTAGACTTGGAGAACCACTTGGAGAACGCTGGAGACTTGGAGAACGCTGGAGACTTGGAGAACCACTTGGAGAACGCTGGAGACTTGGAGAACCACTTGGAGAACGCTGGAGACTTGGAGAACGCTGGAGACTTGGAGAACGGTGGAGACTTGGAGAACGCTGGAGACTTGGAGAACGCTGGAGATTTGGAGAACGCTGGAGACTTGAAGAACGCTGGAGACTTGGAGAACGCTGGAGACTTGGAGAACGCTGGAGACTTGGAGAACGCTGGAGACTTGGAGAACGCTGGAGACTTGGAGAACGCTGGAGACTTGGAGAACGCTGGAGACTTGGAGAACGCTGGAGACTTGGAGAACGCTGGAGACTTGGAGAACGCTGGAGACTTGGAGAACGCTGGAGACTTGGAGAACGCTGGAGACTTGGAGAACGCTGGAGACTTGGAGAACGCTGGAGACTTGGAGAACCACTTGGAGAACGCTGGAGACTTGGAGAACCACTTGGAGAACGCTGGAGACTTGGAGAACGCTGGAGACTTGGAGAACGGTGGAGACTTGGAGAACGCTGGAGACTTGGAGAACGCTGGAGATTTGGAGAACGCTGGAGACTTGAAGAACGCTGGAGACTTGGAGAACGCTGGAGACTTGGAGAACGCTGGAGACTTGGAGAACGCTGGAGACTTGGAGAACCACTTGGAGAACGCTGGAGACTTGGAGAACGCTGGAGACTTGGAGAACGCTGGAGACTTGGAGAACGCTGGAGACTTGGAGAGAACGCTGGAGACTTGGAGAACGCTGGAGACTTGGAGAACCACTTGGAGAACGTTGGAGACTTGGAGAACGCTGGAGACTTGGAGAACCACTTGGAGAACGCTGGAGACTTGGAGAACGCTGGAGACTTGGAGAACCACTTGGAGAACGCTGTAGACTTGGAGAACCACTTGGAGAACGCTGGAGACTTGGAGAACGCTGGAGACTTGGAGAACCACTTGGAGAACGCTGTAGACTTGGAGAACCACTTGGAGAACGCTGGAGACTTGGAGAACGCTGGAGACTTGGAGAACCACTTGGAGAACGCTGGAGACTTGGAGAACCACTTGGAGAACGCTGGAGACTTGGAGAACGCTGGAGACTTGGAGAACGGTGGAGACTTGGAGAACGCTGGAGACTTGGAGAACGCTGGAGATTTGGAGAACGCTGGAGACTTGAAGAACGCTGGAGACTTGGAGAACGCTGGAGACTTGGAGAACGCTGGAGACTTGGAGAACGCTGGAGACATGGAGAACGCTGGAGACTTGGAGAACGCTGGAGACTTGGAGAACGCTGGAGACTTGGAGAACGCTGGAGACTTGGAGAACGCTGGAGACTTGGAGAACGCTGGAGACTTGGAGAACGCTGGAGACTTGGAGAACGCTGGAGACTTGGAGAACGGTGGAGACTTGGAGAACGCTGGAGACTTGGAGAACGCTGGAGACTTGGAGAATGCTGGAGACTTGGAGAACGCTGGAGACTTGGAGAACGCTGGAGACTTGGAGAACGCTGGAGACTTGGAGAACGCTGGAGACTTGGAGAACGCTGGAGACTTGGAGAATGCTGGAGACTTGGAGAACGCTGGAGACTTGGAGAACGCTGGAGACTTGGAGAACGGTGGAGACTTGGAGAACGCTGGAGACTTGGAGAACGCTGGAGACTTGGAGAACGCTGGAGACTTGGAGAACGGTGGAGACTTGGAGAACGCTGGAGACTTGGAGAACGGTGGAGACTTGGAGAACGCTGGAGACTTGGAGAACGCTGGAGACTTGGAGAACGCTGGAGACTTGGAGAACCACTTGGAGAACGCTGGAGACTTGGAGAACGCTGGAGACTTGGAGAACGCTGGAGACTTGGAGAACGGTGGAGACTTGGAGAACGCTGGAGACTTGGAGAACGCTGGAGACTTGGAGAACGCTGGAGACTTGGAGAACGCTGAAGACTTGGAGAACGCTGGAGACTTGGAGAACCACTTGGAGAACGCTGGAGACTTGGAGAACGCTGGAGACTTGGAGAACGCTGGAGACTTGGAGAACGCTGGAGACTTGGAGAGAACGCTGGAGACTTGGAGAACGCTGGAGACTTGGAGAATGCTGAAGACTTGGAGAACGCTGGAGACTTGGAGAACGGTGGAGACTTGGAGAACGCTGGAGACTTGGAGAACGCTGGAGACTTGGAGAATGCTGGAGACTTGGAGAACGCTGGAGACTTGGAGAACGCTGGAGACTTGGAGAACGCTGAAGACTTGGAGAACGCTGGAGACTTGGAGAACGCTGGAGACTTGGAGAAGTCTGGAGACTTGGAGAAGTCTGGAGACTTGGAGAACGCTGGAGACTTGGAGAACAGTGGAGACTTGGAGAACGGTGGAGACTTGGAGAACGCTGGAGACTTGGAGAACGCTGGAGACTTGGAGAACGCTGGAGACTTGGAGAGTGCTGGAGACTTGGAGAACGCTGGAGACTTGGAGAACGCTGGAGACTTGGAGAACGGTGGAGACTTGGAGAACGCTGGAGACTTGGAGAACAGTGGAGACTTGGAGAACGCTGGAGACTTGGAGAACGCTGGAGACTTGGAGAACGCTGGAGACTTGGAGAACGGTGGAGACTTGGAGAACGCTGGAGACTTGGAGAACGCTGGAGACTTGGAGAACGCTGAAGACTTGGAGAACGCTGGAGACTTGGAGAACGCTGGAGACTTTGAGAACCACTTGGAGAACGCTGGAGACTTGGAGAACGCTGAAGACTTGGAGAACGGTGGAGACTTGGAGAACGCTGGAGACTTGGAGAACGCTGGAGACTTGGAGAACGCTGGAGACTTGGAGAACCACTTGGAGAACGCTGGAGACTTGGAGAACGCTGGAGACTTGGAGAACGCTGGAGACTTGGAGAACAGTGGAGACTTGGAGAACGGTGGAGACTTGGAGAACGCTGGAGACTTGGAGAACGCTGGAGACTTGGAGAACGCTGGAGACTTGGAGAACGCTGGAGACTTGGAGAACGCTGAAGACTTGGAGAACGCTGGAGACTTGGAGAACCACTTGGAGAACGCTGGAGACTTGGAGAACGCTGGAGACTTGGAGAACCACTTGGAGAACGCTGGAGACTTGGAGAACCACTTGGAGAACGCTGGAGACTTGGAGAACGCTGGAGACTTGGAGAACGGTGGAGACTTGGAGAACGCTGGAGACTTGGAGAACGCTGGAGATTTGGAGAACGCTGGAGACTTGAAGAACGCTGGAGACTTGGAGAACGCTGGAGACTTGGAGAACGCTGGAGACTTGGAGAACGCTGGAGACTTGGAGAACCACTTGGAGAACGCTGGAGACTTGGAGAACGCTGGAGACTTGGAGAACGCTGGAGACTTGGAGAACGCTGGAGACTTGGAGAGAACGCTGGAGACTTGGAGAACGCTGGAGACTTGGAGAACCACTTGGAGAACGTTGGAGACTTGGAGAACGCTGGAGACTTGGAGAACCACTTGGAGAACGCTGGAGACTTGGAGAACGCTGGAGACTTGGAGAACCACTTGGAGAACGCTGTAGACTTGGAGAACCACTTGGAGAACGCTGGAGACTTGGAGAACGCTGGAGACTTGGAGAACCACTTGGAGAACGCTGTAGACTTGGAGAACCACTTGGAGAACGCTGGAGACTTGGAGAACGCTGGAGACTTGGAGAACCACTTGGAGAACGCTGGAGACTTGGAGAACCACTTGGAGAACGCTGGAGACTTGGAGAACGCTGGAGACTTGGAGAACGGTGGAGACTTGGAGAACGCTGGAGACTTGGAGAACGCTGGAGATTTGGAGAACGCTGGAGACTTGAAGAACGCTGGAGACTTGGAGAACGCTGGAGACTTGGAGAACGCTGGAGACTTGGAGAACGCTGGAGACTTGGAGAACGCTGGAGACTTGGAGAACGCTGGAGACTTGGAGAACGCTGGAGACTTGGAGAACGCTGGAGACTTGGAGAACGCTGGAGACTTGGAGAACGCTGGAGACTTGGAGAACGCTGGAGACTTGGAGAACGCTGGAGACTTGGAGAACGCTGGAGACTTGGAGAACGCTGGAGACTTGGAGAACCACTTGGAGAACGCTGGAGACTTGGAGAACCACTTGGAGAACGCTGGAGACTTGGAGAACGCTGGAGACTTGGAGAACGGTGGAGACTTGGAGAACGCTGGAGACTTGGAGAACGCTGGAGATTTGGAGAACGCTGGAGACTTGAAGAACGCTGGAGACTTGGAGAACGCTGGAGACTTGGAGAACGCTGGAGACTTGGAGAACGCTGGAGACTTGGAGAACCACTTGGAGAACGCTGGAGACTTGGAGAACGCTGGAGACTTGGAGAACGCTGGAGACTTGGAGAACGCTGGAGACTTGGAGAGAACGCTGGAGACTTGGAGAACGCTGGAGACTTGGAGAACCACTTGGAGAACGTTGGAGACTTGGAGAACGCTGGAGACTTGGAGAACCACTTGGAGAACGCTGGAGACTTGGAGAACGCTGGAGACTTGGAGAACCACTTGGAGAACGCTGTAGACTTGGAGAACCACTTGGAGAACGCTGGAGACTTGGAGAACGCTGGAGACTTGGAGAACCACTTGGAGAACGCTGTAGACTTGGAGAACCACTTGGAGAACGCTGGAGACTTGGAGAACGCTGGAGACTTGGAGAACCACTTGGAGAACGCTGGAGACTTGGAGAACCACTTGGAGAACGCTGGAGACTTGGAGAACGCTGGAGACTTGGAGAACGGTGGAGACTTGGAGAACGCTGGAGACTTGGAGAACGCTGGAGATTTGGAGAACGCTGGAGACTTGAAGAACGCTGGAGACTTGGAGAACGCTGGAGACTTGGAGAACGCTGGAGACTTGGAGAACGCTGGAGACATGGAGAACGCTGGAGACTTGGAGAACGCTGGAGACTTGGAGAACGCTGGAGACTTGGAGAACGCTGGAGACTTGGAGAACGCTGGAGACTTGGAGAACGCTGGAGACTTGGAGAACGCTGGAGACTTGGAGAACGGTGGAGACTTGGAGAACGCTGGAGACTTGGAGAACGCTGGAGACTTGGAGAATGCTGGAGACTTGGAGAACGCTGGAGACTTGGAGAACGCTGGAGACTTGGAGAACGCTGGAGACTTGGAGAACGCTGGAGACTTGGAGAACGCTGGAGACTTGGAGAATGCTGGAGACTTGGAGAACGCTGGAGACTTGGAGAACGCTGGAGACTTGGAGAACGGTGGAGACTTGGAGAACGCTGGAGACTTGGAGAACGCTGGAGACTTGGAGAACGCTGGAGACTTGGAGAACGGTGGAGACTTGGAGAACGCTGGAGACTTGGAGAACGGTGGAGACTTGGAGAACGCTGGAGACTTGGAGAACGCTGGAGACTTGGAGAACGCTGGAGACTTGGAGAACCACTTGGAGAACGCTGGAGACTTGGAGAACGCTGGAGACTTGGAGAACGCTGGAGACTTGGAGAACGGTGGAGACTTGGAGAACGCTGGAGACTTGGAGAACGCTGGAGACTTGGAGAACGCTGGAGACTTGGAGAACGCTGAAGACTTGGAGAACGCTGGAGACTTGGAGAACCACTTGGAGAACGCTGGAGACTTGGAGAACGCTGGAGACTTGGAGAACGCTGGAGACTTGGAGAACGCTGGAGACTTGGAGAGAACGCTGGAGACTTGGAGAACGCTGGAGACTTGGAGAATGCTGAAGACTTGGAGAACGCTGGAGACTTGGAGAACGGTGGAGACTTGGAGAACGCTGGAGACTTGGAGAACGCTGGAGACTTGGAGAATGCTGGAGACTTGGAGAACGCTGGAGACTTGGAGAACGCTGGAGACTTGGAGAACGCTGAAGACTTGGAGAACGCTGGAGACTTGGAGAACGCTGGAGACTTGGAGAAGTCTGGAGACTTGGAGAAGTCTGGAGACTTGGAGAACGCTGGAGACTTGGAGAACAGTGGAGACTTGGAGAACGGTGGAGACTTGGAGAACGCTGGAGACTTGGAGAACGCTGGAGACTTGGAGAACGCTGGAGACTTGGAGAGTGCTGGAGACTTGGAGAACGCTGGAGACTTGGAGAACGCTGGAGACTTGGAGAACGGTGGAGACTTGGAGAACGCTGGAGACTTGGAGAACAGTGGAGACTTGGAGAACGCTGGAGACTTGGAGAACGCTGGAGACTTGGAGAACGCTGGAGACTTGGAGAACGGTGGAGACTTGGAGAACGCTGGAGACTTGGAGAACGCTGGAGACTTGGAGAACGCTGAAGACTTGGAGAACGCTGGAGACTTGGAGAACGCTGGAGACTTTGAGAACCACTTGGAGAACGCTGGAGACTTGGAGAACGCTGAAGACTTGGAGAACGGTGGAGACTTGGAGAACGCTGGAGACTTGGAGAACGCTGGAGACTTGGAGAACGCTGGAGACTTGGAGAACCACTTGGAGAACGCTGGAGACTTGGAGAACGCTGGAGACTTGGAGAACGCTGGAGACTTGGAGAACAGTGGAGACTTGGAGAACGGTGGAGACTTGGAGAACGCTGGAGACTTGGAGAACGCTGGAGACTTGGAGAACGCTGGAGACTTGGAGAGTGCTGGAGACTTGGAGAACGCTGGAGACTTGGAGAACGCTGGAGACTTGGAGAACGGTGGAGACTTGGAGAACGCTGGAGACTTGGAGAACAGTGGAGACTTGGAGAACGCTGGAGACTTGGAGAACGGTGGAGACTTGGAGAACGCTGGAGACTTGGAGAACGGTGGAGACTTGGAGAACGCTGGAGACTTGGAGAACGCTGGAGACTTGGAGAACGCTGAAGACTTGGAGAACGCTGGAGACTTGGAGAACGCTGGAGACTTTGAGAACCACTTGGAGAACGCTGGAGACTTGGAGAACGCTGAAGACTTGGAGAACGGTGGAGACTTGGAGAACGCTGGAGACTTGGAGAACGCTGGAGACTTGGAGAACGCTGGAGACTTGGAGAACCACTTGGAGAACGCTGGAGACTTGGAGAACGCTGGAGACTTGGAGAACGCTGAAGACTTGGAGAACGGTGGAGACTTGGAGAACGCTGGAGACTTGGAGAACGCTGGAGACTTGGAGAATGCTGGAGACTTGGAGAACGCTGGAGACTTGGAGAACGCTGGAGACTTGGAGAACTCTGGAGACTTGGAGAACCACTTGGAGAACGCTGGAGACTTGGAGAACTCTGGAGACTTGGAGAACCACTTGGAGAACGCTGGAGACTTGGAGAGCGCTGGAGACTTGGAGAACGCTGGAGACTTGGAGAACCACTTGGAGAACGCTGGAGACTTGGAGACGTGGAGAGATGAGATGCAGGATAGCTGGAGACTTGGAGAACTCTGGAGACTTGATTTCAAATGTTGACTGCTGTATATACTGTATATAATTGCTGAATTAGTTTTAAAAAAACGAATGCGTTTCACAGAGATCAAGGCAAATTAACATTGACCAACACGTTGAATAATCATTCCAGCATGGAGGTAATGCGTTGTGTGAACATGAGGAACATGAGGAACATGAGGAACATGAGGACTAAAGCACACGAATGATGAAGAGAACAGCGGCCGCTTCTCTTACACTGGCTTAAAGGGGAACTTGGCAACTATACACATTTCTTCGCTGATTTCCACTTTTGTTGTGGCATGTTTTCTCATCGTCGTAAAGAAACTCACTTGCGGCGCCCTCCTCCCGCTTTCTTCCGCTGCTCATGTGCATGTGTTATTATCGGAGCCGGCCAACTCTATCGTGTGGAGCTGTGTCTACCGAGTGGGTAATACATCAGACAGTATCATAGAATTATGTCGAATTGCCATAAAGCAGTTCGTGTTTCTCGCTCGTTCTCGCTTCTCACGAGACTTTTCCAACTTACGGGGACGTTAGTCCACATGTTGCAAGGATGGTTTTCCGCCTGGGAACGCTGGGGGGAGCGGGGAAAGCCACCATTCTCTCCAGAACAGGTTATTTAACCATCCAAATGAGTTCTGAACGGTTTTATTAAGTTGAAATAGTTGCCAAGTTCCCCTTTAAGGTTCAGTGTGTGTGATGGAAACTCTCCAGAGTGGATCAGTCTCGCTGGACCAGCACACTATTCCTCAACTTTTGACATTGGACCAAGTCAATGGACAAAAAACACAGATTTGAAGGAAAGCTCTACATTGATAGTGTTTAGCCAGGACCTGTTGATTATCGAGTACTTATCGCACACATCGGATGTTCAGTGTCTGCTCTGTTGCTGTAATCTGTTAAAGCGATTAGGAAGAATTGTAGCGAGATTGGCGGCGTGCCTCTCCAAACCCTCACAGGGAAACAGCAATTACCATATTTCAGAGACACTGGCTAATGGATGCAAAGACAAACCAGGCTCTTTTTTATTGTATTTTTTTACTGCACTGCAGTTGTGCTGATCTTCAGTATCTCTTCAGAATCAGTACAGATGTGAAACTAACGTAACGTCTGTTCACTGACCGTCTGATGCATTCAGATCGTTCTTCTGCAACCCGGAGTTCACTGAGAAACTACTTTTCTTTACTAGTTTTGATATATGATCAGACCTACATTTTTTTGTACAGGTCACTGAAAAAATGATTTGCATACACCAGATTTGCGAGCACCTAAATAGCACATAAAAACAAAAAGATCTGTTTGACTGGTTTATATTTGTGATGGGAGAAACTTTGAATCCTTTGAACCAATTGCTTGAAAAAATGAAAAATAACTATAAAAACATATTTTACAAACCAATTGCACATGTTTATTGAAAGTGTAATGCAACTAACAAACATTTATTACCATTGAATAAGAAGAGTCTGTATAATATGTGTTATTTATTAATTTGTAGAGCTTGTTTTATGGAGAGCTTTGGTTAATAAGAGACTATTAACTAAAAGTCTTCTTTTTAATACACTAATGTGTCATTTAAAAAGTCTACAAAAAAATATTTAAAAAATACAATGGGTTCACAAAGATCATCACACTCTAGTGGTGAACCATTGACAGTTCAAAACAGTCATAACGTAACGAAGCCTCGTTTACTGACCTCACGTGACGGTCAGTGTGATACACACTCAGAACCACAGGTTTGAAACGAATGATTCAGAAAGGTTTCGGATCCTCACGAAGCGAGTTTATACATCCATCAGCTGCTCTCTTCTCTGAATGAGAGGTTTTGGCCAGGATTATACAGTGTGGAGAACACGAAGGTCAAAAGACTGGCTATATTCAAGGTTAACTCGGTTTTAAAGAATATGTTCAATATTAGCCAGGCCTTTATACAGATAATTAGTCTGCCAGAGAAAGGTCACAAGTATAGTGCACATCCATGTAAGGACCCAGCTAACAAATACATGTTCTAAGAACGCGTTGCTAATGTTCCCAATGAAGAAAAAATATATATTTCTCAATGTTGTCTTTTGTAAATGTTTTAAGTGTTTTTCTTGTTTAAATGAATGTTAAGGGAACAGTGCTTTGGATCATTCTTCAAACATTATGGGAACATTACTTTTGAATGTTCTCTGAACGTCCTGAAACAAGAAGTTACATTTAAATAAAGCTAAGAACTTTTGAGAACATAATTGAAGACCAGAAACTTTAAACAGACCATTTGTTCATAACTCGTGAGAACGTTCTCTGTAATCTGGATGGACACATGCACATCTTCATTATTAGAAGAATCTATTGCATGTTAAAGGTGATTTAAAGCTTTTGAATGCGTTTGTAAGGCTATGAATCGAGGTGTAATTGGGAATAATAATAGTAACTGATGTCCACAGGATTGCGCTGTGATTAAAACCAGCTCAGTTTGCGGTTGATCCCAAAGTGATTATTTTCCCTGCAGTTTTCTTTTATGATTTCACCCCAGTTTCCTTTTTCTTTTGAGTTACAAAGGCATTTACGGCTATATTAAAATAATTCAAATATGATTGCAGACCCAGTGGTCTTTCAGACTTTTAGTCCCACACAATATCAATGGCATCAAAAGCCATGTAATCAGGATACAGGTTTATGTAATCATTATCTCGGGATCATGCTGATGTACAGAACGCCGTGGCGTTTCTGAAGTTAAACTGATCCAGAGCGCTGCAGAAGCCATTTGATTTCGTGTGCATTTCTTATCACGAGTTTAATGTGCTGTGACAGATAATGCAAATGTCAATGATGTCTCTGTGGCGCATAATTACTGATTTATACTTTAATCACACCCTGTTCCTGTTACATCATGTGCTTTCATGCAAAGATAAAGGCACTCGGATAGAACGAATCCAGTTGACGCTTTCTGAGATGTGTTTCTGCCTGAATGCTCATCTAATTTCCCTCATATACTTTCGACATTGACTACAAAAATGGCTATGAATTTATACATACGCCAGAGCGGATCTCGTAACCGAACGACCTCTCTGAAGCCCTGCCGTGCGTTTGATGGATTGAGCATATCAGGGAATGTGTATTCGTGCTCCCATTCAAATACTTATCCTAATAATTAGGTGATAAATGAGGTCTGTTGCTCCCATTGATATTCTCCATCCCTTTCTAATGCTGCACCTGAGTTGCCATGGCGATGGAGCTCAATGGGAGAGAGTGAGCCGTACTGCCACTGATGCAGGAATCCTGAAAGAGACCCAGATGAGCGCGGTTTGGAAGAAGCAATTATTTTTGTCAAACCTGATTGTTTTATTGTCGCTTAACCGTGGCATTTCAATGTCCATGGATTCCCTTATCAGTGATCTGTCTGGAAAATCAAATTTCATATCGCTCACAGGTGTTCCTTTGTCCTTGTGCTTCAGGAGAGTTTCCCAACAAACAGAATATACAATATTCACATTTCTGCTGAAACGCCAATGTCAAGTCCTCCAGAATACACAATCTCTCCAATGATGACAAATCTTTTTTGTAAAGTACACTCTACAAAAATGCTGGGTTGTTTCAACCCAACTTTGGGTCAAATATGGACAAACCCAGCTGTTGGGTTACATTTTTCAATTACATTTTTAACAATGTTTGGGTTAGTCCATATTTGACCCAATTACCTCTACAGCTCTGAAGGATCGTGATCAGAAGACGGGTCAGTGATATGGTCAGGAAAACTAAACAATCATTCATATTTAGGGCAGTGAAATAAAGCTTCATTTCTTTTAAAAATGGGCTGTTGAAATCCAATGCATCCAGTGAAATCCGCTGCATTTTTGCTTATATTCTGTTACTGCTAGTAATACATTTTAATAACAATAATAATAAAATAATAAATTGTATTTCATATTAATTAAATGTTAACACAGGCTAAAGCTGACGTGACATGACTCGACTGGATAGTCCTTTTGTTCCCACATACCGAACCGTACCGAAACCATAACCGTGATATAAACAGAACCTAATATATACTAAAGGAATTCATATGCTTATGAATCGTTCTTAAGGTATTTTGATATCATACACCGATCGGTCTGTGCAGCACAGCTTGAAGTCGAACACACCGATTGAGAACTAATCACAAGATAAAGAAAGCACATGACACGATCACACGGGAATCACATGACATAAGCAGGAACCATATGAGAAATTTCAAAATAATAAACAACTTTTAAATTGTGTTGTTCATGGTCAGTGAAATCTACTGAATTGTTGCACGTGTTATGTCACGGCTCAAAATGTTTTTTGTTTTTTTTATAATAACCATAATATGCATTTTGAAAGAATTCTCTTCTGCTCTCCATTGCTGCATTTATTTGATAAAATATTGTGAAATATTATTACAATTTAAGTGTTCTATAGATATACAGTAAAGTGTAATTTATTCCTGTGATCAAAGCTGAAATTTCAGCATCATTACTCCAGTCTTCAGTGTCACATGATCCTTCAGAAATCACTCTAATATGAGGATCTGATGCTCAAGACACATTTATGATTATTATCAGTGTTGAAAACAGTCGTGCTGCTTCAGATTTCTGTGGAAACCGTCATACATGTTATTTTTCATGGATTCTTTGATGAATAGAAAGTTAAAAAGAACAGCATTGATTTGAAATAGAAACTTTTGTAATTTAATGTGTCCTTAATGAATAAATGTATTATTTTCTTTTAAAAAAATCCCAAACTTTTGAATGGTAGTGTAAATAATACTTTGTAAAAACATTATTTGTATGACCCTATACATGTGTGTGACCCCAGCCAAAATAAGCCGAGGATCGGGTTACACAGTGTCACACACACTAACAGCTTCCTCTCAGATTCATCTTCATTTCTGCCTGTTGTCAAACATGACACATCATGCTATGAGCTAGAAACTGCAGGCCATGAAAGGACCTGGACTGGAACCTGATGAGACTGTCTCCTCAACAGATAACACGAGTGAATTCAGTCCCTGTAAGAAAATGAAAAGGAAAGGCGATTGGGGAAGTGTCAGACAGGGACCTGAAGGTTTCGGCCGGTCTCAAAGACCCATCAAGAACTCATCAGGCTGAGTGACGTCTCGACCACCACCACTACACGACATCCAGAAGACATGACAAGTGCAGCATATCAGACGCCAATTAATCCTGGGACATGAAGTCTGACGAGTGACATTTCATTTACCTGGGACAGAGAGAGGGAAAAAATACAGAAATGAAAATCATGCAATGACCAAGACTCTGGGTTTATCTATAGGTGTGTTTCCAATCACGGTCTGACTTTAAATACTTCCACAGACCCATCGGGAAAACTCAAGAACCTCTTTATCAACACCTAAAGATATATGTTCCTTTGATTCCTTCTACTAAAGGATGTGAAATTGTCATATGTAATATTAGATTAATGTTAAATATGTTATAATACATACATGTTTAGTATTATATTCATTTTAATACTAATATTTAGTTTTTACAACAATAATATTCTCAGCAATGGTTGCAAGAACGATAAGTTGAGTCAGGATTTAAGCGCAGCAGTAACTTTTAATAACAATAAACCAAAATACAAACATGAAGTAGAATCAAGCAAACATCGAAGAAACTAACGAGAGCAGCCGAAGAACAAATGAACCTGAGGACTATAGATACACAGGATATTTGAGGACTATGTATATATATATATATATGTATATATATATGAAGAGTTTGGTTCCAAAACGCAATAAATCCATTTAGATTAATTTGAGTAAAAATGTGTTTTCTTTACCAAGAAAGTGGAAAAATGAAAACCACTATTTTCTGTTTCAAACTTTCACATAGCATTTGTAGGTCATAATAACAAACAAAAATTAAAATCCAGGTTTTGAGTTTCAAAGATTTATTATAAAACTGATTTTTTTTTTTCCAAAATGCAATAAATCCATTATAAAAAATTTAAAAAATGCAATTAATCCATTGAATCAATAGAAAAGTTTTTTTTTTTCATATTGAAACTGTTGAAAATACACAACAACGTAAGTTTATTAGTATAATATTTTTATTAAGAACTGTAAAGAAGATTGAAAACATTTGTCCTCCTCCGGAGAGCCTCATCTTCTTAATCTCCTCACGTAAATGATTCGATTTCGATGCCTTACGTTTCTCACCCACCGCAGAAACAACCACAGGTTCATCAATGCCGTCAAAATTATTCATTTTTTTGTTTGTTTGTTGATCGAAAAGTACAAAATAGATAAGAAAAACTAGGAAGCCGGGTGTATTTAAAGCGCTTCCGTTGTTTACATTGCGTGGAATGGTGCGTTGTGATTGGTTGAGAGTGGAATGGTGCGTTGTGATTGGTTGAGAGCGGATATATTGCAGAGAAGGGGGACTGGCGTTTGTCGCGGTTTGGAAAGAAAGGGAGAAAACATGACAGAATAACACGGCGGATATCGCATTTTACTTCAAATTAAACTGACTTTTCAATACCAACCAGATACAATACTGATTTTTGCAGTAACTAATTTTTTTTTTAAATGCCGTTTATCGCGTTTTGGAACCAAACTCTTCATATATTCACACACAGGATAACTGAGGAAGTAAACAAGAGACAGGTGGGGCTAATCAATCAAACAATGAGTAACTATGGCGACAAATGCAAACATACTTAGAATATTATGTCAGCCAAAGAAACAGAGGGAAACATGAGAAACCAACTTAAAGTCCACCTGAATGTGACAAATATTATAATATTTTAATATGAATATTCAAATAAATAAAAAATAAATAAAAAATAATGTGGCTTAAAAAAAGTACAGGACATTTTAAAAAAAATAATTATTTTAAAAATAATTATTATCAGATAAATAATTTCTGATTTTAACAAAAATTACAACAGATTTAACAAAAGCTACATCTAAATCCGAACTAAAATGAGTTTTAATCCCACAGACGTATGATAATGAGATGTTGGTATTTTTAAGTGGCTCAATAAAGTTTTCATTAAAACTCTCTTTATGCAGTTTTCAGGTTCAGTGGAGGGGAAGGAAAGCTAAGATGCTCTTCAAAGCCTCCGTCTGCACTCAACTTACCTAAAGTAATGTTCATGAACTTTCAATTTGCATTAGACAAGATTAGAATTTCAGATTAGAGGCATTAAGATATGTCTGAAACTCCAGATGACAGAAACATCCCGTGTTCCAGTCAGATGCTCCACTCGGTGTCTGTAATTATGGAGATGTCTTTTATCATAATGTAAATGTCTGGGATAACAGCACATGCCCCCCCCCCCGACCCGCGCTTCACCCCACATCACCGCAAAAAACACACTCCAACATATAAAATATCACATTTTGACACAATCAATATGAGCCAACAAGTATCCGACATTCTGGCCCATTTTGCTGGGTTGTGCAGCGGGATGACTATATATATATATATAGAATACTCTAGTGAGCAAATAAACAGTAATGAAATCATGTTGGCTTCAATGAGTTCGTCCCGGTGAAGAGAGCCGCCATCGAACGATAGGAAATAATTGGACTGGGACTGCGAGATGTTTCTGAGGAAAAGTGAGAGCAGGAAAACAGTGTGTTATGAGGAAGTGTTGAGATCAGAGATGAGAGATACGTGGAAATAATTGGAACTTGGCTCAAAAGAAATTCATAAGGAGGGGAAATAATAATTGAATGGAAACTATAATTGTATCAGCTCCAGGGCAGAATATCAATTGCCTTAAAGTATAATTTGATAAGTCGCTAATTAAGTTATGTCTGTTCCCGAGTGATCCGCTTGAGACGGAGCTTATGCAGGACTTTATGATTATTTTTATTCTTTGTTGTCAAGACCAGGGGATTTCACACTGGGACCCGGTGAGGGTTTTATGGGCTCAGTGGGAAATTTGAACATATCTTATTGCTCTTTTATTGCTTTCTTCCTTGGGATATCAACAGAGTTTCCCTCGCTGTACCTCTTTGAAGAGATATTTGTGAAAAATTCTACAGTATATGTATTATTCTGAAGGATTTATCAGTGCACATCATCTTTATAGTGTTAATAATGTTGAATGAGAATCAGTTCCTCTTGCAGCATCTCTTCTCTTCTCTGATGATGTGGGCGGGGCTATAACCTGTCACTCACATGAGATCAGCCAATAGCAAACCACAACCATCCAATCAGTTCCACACAGACACAATCAAGCCCCGCCCACATGTGTTCTTGTTCCTGAAGCGTTTCACTCGATATACGACACAATAGAGGAGAGAAGACCAGCGCTGCTTTAATCATTAGTTTTTGCTCTATACAAGCCAATTATTTAATTATTTAAAGTTGACTTTACAACATCAAACTTATTTTTTTTTTCTCACAGTGTAAATTGATTTTTATACATGAAAATATATCACTTCCTTAATATTGGTAAAATAATTTCTCTTTATAATTGCTTTATGTATATATATAACAATAGTTTACTTTTATAAATGCACTCTGAAAAGGTTCTATATTGAACTTCTTGACTCAGTTTTTATAAGTGTTTTAAATGATCGCATAATACTTTCATGTTTAACAGGTTATTTCATATTCTTTCTAGAGATAAAGTATGTTAACAAGCTGTTCAATTCATCAAATTTAATTAAAATGAAATAAGAAATAAAACTAAATGAATGAATTAAAACTAAATCCATTAAATGATGAAGCAGTAAATGTTCATGAAGCGCCTGAACCCTTTAGGTTTCCTTACAGAAGCTTTTCTTCTAAGAGTTCGAAGATTCATTTATTAAGAAGAAGAGGAACTTTTTCCGTCCAGAGACGACGTGTCAGTTTAGCAGCACATTCTGCACATATGCATTGATAAATAATTGGACAAATACTGTTTACTTGTGGAACAAAATGACAGCTTGGAATAAGAGTCTGAAAGTGCTCTTCTGTGCAGAAAGTCTGTAAGGCACACGTTGTAATTTCTGAGGAAAATGCCACTGCTAAATAATAACCGTAACTTAAGCCTTTTGTCACATTGTGGCTATTATAAGTTAAGATTGTTCATTATAGCTCATGGCAGCAAAATATTTTTGTGAAAGAATACAGTAAATAGGAATGAATCATCAATAACATAACACATCATCATGTGCCGTTCACAGATCAAATGTTTGTTGTTACTTTTGCCTATGATATTTATTTTACATATAGACCTTCTGTGAGTTTATTCTTTCTGGAGAAAAACGACTTCATGTGAATCCGACTGAATTCGAGTCGTTTTAAACTGTTACACAAACACTGAACCGGTTTCTAAACTCTAGTCCTGATTCTTGAGTCATTTTTGACTAATTCTTTGTGTCATAATTTAAAGGTGATTGTTCGGCTTCATTGATTTCCAGTGGCTAAGTGTCCTCCTAGACCTCTAAATTGAGGGAAATGTTGAAAAGGGAAAAGATGAAGGCTATTCCAGGCTATTATGATCGTTCATTTATCCATAAGGAGATGATGTGGGAGACTCAGAAAGCTCAGTAACTGGACTCTTCTCACGTTAGATGCTGAGCCGACCTGGAGGATCTGACTCGTGCGAGTCCTCCTGTAACCTCGGGTGTGAGTGCAGAAGTCAGAGGATTTTCAGAGATTTTCTAAATATTATATATGTCACGCAGGGCCTTCTGAAGGAGAAATGCATTTCAGGGTCACCCAGAGTGTGATGATGATGCTTGAGGAAGACGGGAAACAGTGGAGGGGAATAAAGCATTTCATTCCAGAGAACTGTCCCTCGGGAGAAAAACAACAAACTATTTCATATATTTTTTAAATATTAGAAATGAACACTTTTTTCTCGCAAGGATGGATTAAATTAATCAAAAGTAGCAACTTTTACATTGTTACAAAATGTTTTATCAATGCTAATTTTATCATGCAAATTTGATATAAATGCTGTTCTTTCAAAATTTTATCAAATAATATAAGCAGTTTTTAAATATTTATATATATATATATATATGTACACAGTTTAAATTTTTGGGTTACTTTTTTCATGTTTTTCTCAATGCTCACCACGGCTGCATTTATGAATTAAAAAATACAGTAAAATTTGTAATATTGTAAAATATTATTGCAAATTAAAATAAATGGTTCTATTTTAATATATTTACTACATATTTAAAATATTTATATTATCAGGATTTTTTTATGAAATTTTTAAAGTAAAAATATGTTTGATCAAATAAATGTAACCTTGGTGAGCATTAAGTAAAACAAATGTTACCCCAAAATTTAAACTACTGAAAAGAATACTATTACCCTATTGTTACATGTGTGTCCTGTGTTTCCCCTGCTTAGTGTGTTTGGTTCAGTCCTGTGTCCCAGTTTCCCCGCTCCTCGTTAGTGTTTAGTTACAGCACCGGTGTCAGGTCTTCATCAGTTCATTCACCTGTGTTCAGCCTCTTGCCTGATTATGTTCCTTTGTTCAGCCATGCATGTATTCCATGTGTTCTCCCTCAGTCCTGGGGCCTCATTTATAAACGTTGCGTACGCACAAAAGAAGGCGTACGCCGCTCTCTACGCAATCATTGGTATTTATAAAAAGCAAACTTGACGGTAAAATGTGCGGTCCTTCACGCAAGCTCTGACCCAGGCGTACGCACAAAAACGGGTGAAATGAGAAATGGCGACACCGTCGGCAGAGGGAAGAAACACGTGAAAGTGTGTGAAACTGTAGACCGTTGTGTAAAATAAATGGCAATACTGCCTCTCATAAATAACACGAAGACTTCACAAAGCAAGTCTTACAATTAACAGCCTACACGAACACCCGTTTGATCGATCTGCAACAGAAATGCAAATTAACACATATTTGCAAAAAGAAAAGTGAAATATGTTCTGCAATAATATTGGCATGTTATACAATTCATCCTCATAAGATGGTAAACAGAACGAAATAATGTACAAAACTGATATTCTCGCCAATGTGTCCGTCTGGCGGAGCAGATATAGCTAGATAGTCAGTCAGATAGATAGATAATTAGGGAGAGATAGATAGATAGATAAATAGATAGATGTATTATTTGTCCACTGGGAAAAGTTGTTTTAAAAATGTCTTCATCAGCTACGGAATCATGGTATTCATGCAGGTATTTCATGCATATGCCTTTAGTTTGTTTTATTTTTGATAAAATAACGTATGACGTATGTCTCAACCATTCAGAAAGCTGCAAGAAATTACATTTGCGCTGAACTATTTCCCATTTCCAAGTAGATTATAACCGACATCTGTAGCTTGTCATTTCTTTTTTATTTCGGCCACAGTCCGAGGTTGTGAGGCTACAGCATTTACAGCGTCTGCAACCTTTTGCCACTCAAGTGCCTTTTTGGCATTAGTAATGGCCACACTGTGCCCTCCAAACAACATTTGTTCTCCTCTTTTCCACCTTGCCAACGATAACTTCTACTTCACATTGAGTGAAGTTACGTTTTTTTGATTTCCTCTCTATGTTTGCCATGATTTCGCAATCGATGAATATTAACTTGTGGGCGTTTCACGGACTATTTATGGGCAACTTTGGGCGTGACATGAAGCCGCAAAAGCTGCGCTACATTTAGAATTGATTGTGATTTATTAAGGGAAAAATGCGTAGGATGTGCGTGCGCACGGTTTTATAAATCCGAATATTTCTGTGCGTATGCACGTCCTATGTTTCATCCGTACGCCACTTCTGACGCAAATCCTACGCAAAGTTTTATAAATGAGGCCCCTGGTCCGTTCTCGTTTATGTAAGGTGTGTGTAGTGTTAATGTTACCTGGTTTTGAGTGTGTGATTACCTTCAGCCTGTCATCCCTGTACCTTGTTTGGATTTGAGTTATTAGTAAATGTTTGAATTGGAGCCTTTTGACTCTGCCTCTCCTTCAACATGCACCACACCCGTAACACCTATAGGAGAAGCATTTTACACACACACACATACAAATATATATATCTAAAAAATATATGGTAAAAATGAACTCACTGTAAAGTGTTTGCATTTTTACAGTAGTTTGTACCAAGCTTTAAGGAAATAAGTTTGCTTTAAACTTGGCGGAAGTCAAATTCAGCCATTGATCTTTCACACAGTCCTAAAGAGTCTGTGGAGTGAAAATGGTGCCTTACGCCCTTCTAGCACTTTCTTTTTTAATGTTTTTGTGGCCAAGTGAGAATATCCAGGTTTTAAGGAGCACTTTCCACACCTCACAGCACATAAGACTATCTGACACGGGAATTGCATAAGGATTAGAGAGCACATGGAGCTTAATGCCGTGTCTGAAGCGGGATCTGCTATGAGTGCAGAGCAGGTGTGATGCCGAAACTCCATTCTCAGTTTGACGACTACACTAAGTGCACACGTCATTCCCCTAATTTGCTTTCCGTCTGAAGTGGCATGTTGATGTGTTCAGTGTCCGTTTCGTCAGCCGGAACACATCAAGCCGCTGACCTGCTCGTGTTCCGGCTCTTGAGGATGAAATATACTCTTGTGCACCGACACAGTGGGAGTCGAAGTCCCTTATTAGCTATTCTCACAGGCCAGGGGCTTCGGCACAGAACGCCTGCTGTTGCATTCAGTCACTGTCACATTACAAGTAAACAAGACAGATGGCAGAGCCCAGGTATTTCTTGAGGGTTCGAATGCCTTCGGAAAGGACAGGCTGCTAAGGATGGGCAAAACAAAACTTTCCAAACTCAAATGAGTATCTATTGAAGCACAGCCCGAGTAACTCTCGTCCTTCTGGACGTGATGGAAAGTGTGTCTCTGGGCAGAGGAGGGAAAGCAGCCCTGAAACCAATCGCATCTAGTATTAATTAAAACTCGGCTTGGGGCACTCACACATAATGTGTCCTGTGAGTTTAATTATTTTCCACATAATAAACAAAAACAGATTATGCTCTTCTATTTCTATAAGACATGCTTGCTGTTGGTCAGTCGATCCCTTCCACTCGTGTTTCTTGTTGACTAGATCCATCCATCCATCGTGTGTATTGTTGTTTGAGCATGGACAAGGGAGTTCTTCTCTATATGAGTGTCAGTGTTCCTGAACTCCTGAAACGCCTCCATTGTAGTCTTGAGTTTCTTCCGGGAACGAACACGTCACAATATTCCTCATTATAATAATTAATGCGCAGAATAAAGGGGCGGGGCCTGGTTGAGTTAGTTAGTAGTGTGTTAAACTGGTGGTTATGGAAAGGGGCGGGGCATTTCCCAAACACACTCGAAGCGCTCGACCAATCACAACACACTGATCCAGCCGACCAATCAGAGCACAGCGTGCTTTTCAGAAGGAGGGGCTTCATAGAGACAGGAAGTAAACAGAGCGTTACTGACAGACTGGGAAGAGAGGAGACGCAACAATGGAGAATATGAGGAAAATAATCAACATTCAAGCAGGAAAACCTGTTCTAGTAGAGCCTGAAAACAACATCAAGTCTTTGTAAAAGGCACAACATGCTCTGAAGTAAATTCCTATTCCCAGCATCATGTACCTCACCTTTTTCTTGCTCCTTTTATCTCTCCTTTTGCTTGTTCTTTCTCTCTTTTCCTGTCTCATTCTGTTTGTCAGATCTCTCTGTTGGTATCCTTCCATTTTTCATTCTCGTTCCCAGGCTCCTGAAGGCTGCAAAAACACATCCTCATCCTTCCCAGAGATCAACATATGGTGCAGATGGTTGGCTGAATATAAAAAAGGCAGGGCTTTTCCCTTGCGAGGCGAGATTATTCAGGCCAGTCCTGGACTGCCGACAGGAGCGCTGGTTTAGAGCTCGGAGAACTTCTCTCACTCTGTATTCCAAGGAGCCATTTTGTGCCACTTTCAATGTCAACGGTCCCAGCAAGCCATTCTCAGTTTCTCAGTCTAAACAGATTCTGTCACCAGGGGCAGATATATACTGAAATATTTACTCTGAAAGGCTAATAAGCCAGAGAAAGAAACAGATTCACTGCATATATATATATATATATATATATATATATATATATATATATATATATATATATATATATATATATATATATATATATGAATGGTATTTTTTTTGCAGCATTGATAAATTCACAGAAATCCTGACAGCTCCACACATACGCCGAGCTGCTCACTTTCTCTTGCACTCCAGGGTTATTATAGTTTGGCTGACTAAAACTAAAACTAAAACTAAATAAAGTGCCTATTAACACCAAGTGCAATTAGCCCGGCTCGTTGGCAGAGACTATATTTACACTAGCTTTGTCTGATTGAGCCAAGCGAAATTACAAAGGAAACCTGTCTGATAACAGGATCAGTGGTACCAAACTCATTCTTCAGCGCGAATCAGCGCGGAGTAGCGTTTATAAAAATATATATATACATATAGAAATAAAGTACCAGAATAGTGGGAATAACGTGTTTATTGGGTAGGGTTAGCTAAGGTAATGTCAAGT
The DNA here is from genome assembly GCF_029890125.1 of Rhinichthys klamathensis goyatoka. Classification (NCBI taxonomy): domain Eukaryota; kingdom Metazoa; phylum Chordata; class Actinopteri; order Cypriniformes; family Leuciscidae; genus Rhinichthys; species Rhinichthys klamathensis. The sequence goes on along the minus strand of NW_026607055.1, from coordinate 534,184 downwards.
ACAAGTCCTAATAAACAGCATCCATTTATATATAAATATTAAATATAAATTTAAATATAATCATGTGCACTGTTATTATTGCATACTGTTTTATAAACGGCTATACAATAAACTGAGGTATAAATACTATCTGCTGCCATTTGCAGTAAGTATAAAAATCATCTAACAACTATTTCATAATGCTATTTTCACAACAGTGCTAAAATACGAGTGTTGCAGACACACATACACAGCATGAGCACATTCATAAGGACAGTGCCCCCGCATCTCATTTCTCAACATCAAGGTGGGCTCGCGATAGGCATCTGTGTGATCCCTGTTCTCATCTCGAGTCGGGAGATTAGAAGCAAGAGTCCAGACTAGAGGCCACCAATTACCCTGCAAGAGAATCAATCCGGGCGGCGCTTGGAGAGGTGGACGAGGGCGCGACGGAAACCTGGCACGAGTCTCGTGTCGAAGCCTGACGTGATCGAGACCAGCTTCAGTCACAGGGGACAAGTCCCTGTTCGTAGCCGTTTGATAGATAGATTCAGAATCATACAAACAGGAATGGCAACACTTTACAAGACGGACCTATTAAGCCCTATTCGGACGGGACTAGTTTAGCATGGAGAGGTCGGGTAAAGCAACAATAAGCAGAGCTTCTCTTTGAGTTCAGTCCCGTCCGAATCTGCATCTCAGTCATCATTACCGACAATATCTGTAAAGATGCAGCGACTTTTACCTTCAGTAAAAAGGTCCGGAAAAACGACCTCAGGTAATGCTAATCCCGTGCGAATAGACCCGCTGTAGATAGTAGTCTATGCGAGTAAAAAAAAGTAAGTAAAATTTATTTATATAGCACCTTTCACAGACAAGAAGTCACAAAGTGCTTTACAATCTGTTAATAAAACGGATCAAAACATGCAAATACACCATAACACAACACACAAAACAATCTTCACAAACATGAAACGACAAGTAACCACTGCTGTTAAATAAAAGCAAGTCCAAAAAGTTGCGTCTTCAGGAGTTTTTTTTAAGAATTAACAGAACCCACAGTTCTCAGTGCTAATGGAAGAGAGTTCCAAAGCCTCGGTGCCACAGTACAAAAAGCCCGATCCCCTTTAGTCTTGAGACGTGTTCTAGGGACAAGTAAGAGGTCCAGACCAGAAGACCGTAAGAGCCGACCCAGTGAATGTTTATGTAAAAGATCCTGAATATAGAGAGGTGTCTGACCGTGCAAGGCTCTATAAGTGATAACTAAAATTTTAAACTGCACTCTGAATTCAACTGGGAGCCAATGAAGGTCCTTGAGAACTGGTCTTATATGAGACCACTTACTGGTACCCGTCAAAAGCCTTGCAGCTGCATTTTGTACAACTTGCAGTCGCTCCATAGATGACTTATTTAAACAAGTGTACAGAACATTGCAATAGTCCAAACGTGACGAGATGAAGGCATGAACAAGCATCTCCATCTCTTTTCTTGAGACCACTGATCTAATCTGAGCAATGTTCCTAAGATGGAAAAAACATGAGCGAACTACAGACTTTATATGACTGTTAAAACATATGGCTCTATCCGGAAAGACACCTAGATTTCTTATCTCATTACAATCTGAAGTGGCTGAAACCCCCAAGAGTAGTGTAATGTAGTAATCTAGACGCTGGGAGAGTCTGTGGCAGAACTCTAGTGTTTTACACACACCGTTCAGAGCAGAAAGAAGATGGAAAGCACTTGTTAGCGGCACGAAAACATCTTTTAGCGTTAGCTAAGTGCCTATTACCAAGTTAATTAATACATTGTTTGACCAGACATAACTGTTTTATATATGTAAATATAGGTTATATGTGTTTGCGCACGTGATATCAGGAAGCAGCGTAACACACACATGACGACAGGAGAGACGGCGGTGTGTAAATCGAGTTACTCTCCCACTTCTGCTGGTTTAACTGGGATATCGTATCCCGTGCGAATTGGCCATTAATATTACAGACGTCCTGTGGTAAAATGACATTACTCCATCCACCCTTGTAAAGCTAATCCCGTCCGAATAGGGCTTTAGTTAGTGCATTAACTGAACAACTCATTTGTTACAGTGCTTTTAAATCTTAAATCTAAAGGTCAAACCAAGACCATGTCCACACTGAAACCTTTTCGTTTGAAGACTCATCTTTTCCTCTCCATTGTTTGCTCTCCGTCCACACTGAGACGGCGTTTCTGTCCTGCAAAAACTGAGCTTTTTGGAAACACTTTTTCCAAGTGGATAAATGTTGAAAACGGCATTTCCGTGTTGTAGTGTGGACAGTGAAACCGATGATGTAAGTTTAGTCATGTGCGCATATTGAACTGGTAGGTGTGTTTATACTGCTATTGTGCCGTTCGCTTTCACACGGTTGTTAAAGATATAAGTTTTGAAGCGAAAACTCTATTTTCATATATATTTTATAGCTAAACAGAACATACATGTGACAATCCACTTGTTTTAAAATTTATATTTCACCCAAAATCCAAAAGCTGCCATCTTTTACTCAAACAAAGCCATTTAAACAGGTTTGGGATATTCCTTAAAACTCAAGAAATCTCAAGAAACGCCATTAATATGGATATCCGCATGTTTTTACACCAGTTTTTCATGCTGTTTTTTTTTTTTTTTTTTTTGCAGTACTATATTTGTTTGTAGTTTATAATGTGCAAAGTATGAATAGTTTTAGTATTCATGAACACCCACATGACTGACTACATTTGACCCCAACATGACCTTCATTGCCAGTGTGTTTCACATCTTTTTGACTCATTATTTGATCTGATTGCCAAATGTTGAAGCGAGATAAATGTTTTTGTTGAGATTAAGAGGTCATTGTACTGTGAGGAAATACTGTAACTCAATACTTTCTCAACTGATTTTATTTGGAGCAGTGATGTAAGAAGGAGAAAGAGGACAGAATAGAGAATAACGGGAATAATAGTGTAGAAAGTTTAAGAGATATTTTACTGTTCTTGGCTGAACATGCTGCTCGTAATTTCAATATGCATTTACTGTTCAAAAGTTTTTGTTTTATGTTTCTGAAAGAGTTTAATCTGCTCTCCAAGGCTGCATTTATTTGAGCAAAAATACAGCAAAACAGTGAAATATTACGCCAGTGTAAATCAGCTGTTTTCTATGTGAATATATAATAAAGTGTAAATTATTCCTGTGATCAAAGCTGAATTTTCAGCATCATTACTCCAGTCTTCAGTGTCACATGATCCTTCAGAAATCACTCTAATATGAGGATCTGATGCTCAAGAAACACTTATGATTATGATTATACAGCTTAATTTTTTGGTGGAGACCGTCATCAATTTTATTTTTCAGGAATCTTTGAATATTAAGTTCAAAAGAACAGTATTTTTTTTTAAATAGAATCTTTTGTGACATTATAAATGTCTTTAATGTAAAAAATTTATCAATTGAATGCATCCTTACTTAATAAAAGTATTCATTTCTTTAAAAGAAAATCTTACTGACAGTTGATATAGTTGTACTATATTTGATAGATGCCACTGTCAAGCAAGTCACGAGACAAAAATGTAACATAATACTATTTGAAAACGTGTTTTTGATCATGTTTGCTTTTTTTAATCCAACACTTGAAGGTGCAGTGGGAAGCCAAACTAACTTAACGTGATTAACACATTATTTCTATAGTCCTAGTTAAATATTCACTTGAGTTGAGACGGTGCTAATCACAAAATAAATGTGTTTGCTAGTTCTTAAATGATACTGTAGTCCTTTCGTCAGGCTTTATTGAGTCTTGTCTTGGCACATCTGAAAGGCCAGAGTTTCATTGTTCTTTATCTTTTCCTCATTTCAGAAAACTGATGGCTGGGTCTATAATTCACGGAGGTTCATCTTCCATTCTTCTGCTTTATACATCCTCTTCTCAATATTCATCATAGTCACCTTTACATTTACAGCTTTATTTTATTTATTCTATTTGTGTGCATAGGCCTACTATAACACGCGGTTTTCTTTAGAATATCAAGGTTGTTGGCAGTGTTTATTCACACACACCTCAAGGGAAACTGATGAAGATGAAAATGACAATCATCTTCGGGAGGAAATTCACATCAAATATAAAATGTTATCTTCACCGGCCGCAAGAAGAAAAAAAAAATTACATATGATAATAGATTTTTTTTCTACATTGACTTTTAGCTCTTCAGATGACATCAATATTAAAATAACAATACTAATAATGAAAGCTAAAGTACCATAAACTCAACCCAACTGATTACTTCTTTATATAAAGACATATTAAAACACTGATATATTGTGGTCTGTGTGTTTGCGTTAAATCAAGCCAATAAACAAGACGGATGAACTCCCGGCTGGATGAATGAATGAATGGTCAGTAAAGTATTATTGCACAGCCCTTGAGCGTCATAAACAGCCTGTGTCGCCTTTATTACAGTGATTTAGGAGGACTATGTGTCAAATATCTGAGCTGAACTGATACGGTCTGTTAAAGTTCATGCATATGCTGTATACGACTTATACAACTCAAACACTGACTGATATTCCCCTGCCGTATAACAGTGAACACGGAAACCTGGAAATATCCGTAATGGCAGGGAAAGAGTTAAGCAGACGGTCTACTGATACTCTAGGGACCGGTAGTTCACATGTAGTTGCAAAGTTACTTATAATTAGCAGAATTTCTAAAGTGAACCATCAAAATAAAGTGTTGGGGAAAGATAGTTATTGCATTACTTCCTAAAACGTAACTAATTGTGTTACTTAGTTACTTTTTATGGAAAGTAATGTTATATTAATTTTGTGTTACATTTTCTCACCTGGACTGGGCTTGCTTATTTTATTTATTTATTTTAATAATAAAAAGAGTTAAATGAATATGCTTCAGAATGAATAAAATGCAGATTCCCTCCTGTACATTAGAGGGCGCCGCTCAATAGGAGAAGAATAGGAGTCAGGATAAGACATTTTAACCCTCTTAAATCAGAAATAAAAACAACAAAAAATTAAACACAAATGTGATGTTTATCTTAAGTCATTTTTGCTTGCTGTTGTGTTTGAATTAAATCACCAAATGTCAAGACAATGTTTAATGAAGTGAGATCAAACACATAAAGGACTGGTTTCACAAACAGAGTTTAGATTAAGCCAAGATTAGGCCTTTTTTAGTTTAATTAGGACATTTAAGTAGCTTTTGTAAACGTGACATAGAAGAAAAAAACATTCCTGGTGAGCATCGTGAGACAAAACAATGAAACTGACCTATAGTAAGATATACCAGTGCAAGTTGCCTTCAATTAAAACAAGCATGCGAGTGTGAGACTGGCTGTAGCCTTGACTGTGAAACAAAGGGAAATTATATCTGTGTAATTTAACATATTTAATTAGTGATTCCAGGTTTGCATGATATTCAGAGTTTGCATGTCACTGTTTTTATTCATCCAGAGAAATGCTGACTATATTGTTCAAACGCCTCTGCACTTACTCAGCTGTCAGTCAAAACATGGGAAAGCAAAGTAAGTTGCTTTATTTATTTAAAAAGTAACTCCCATATTATGTTTTAAACTCACAAGTAATGCGTTACATTACTAGTTACTTTGAAAAGTAATCTGATTACATAACTCACGTCACTTGTGATGCGGTATTATCCTCAACACTGCCTCTCAACACTGCCTCTCAATCTCTTCTCAATAATTGCATGAAGATCTGATAAAAGTTCTATAAAAATGGCACTTTTTGTCTAAAAAAGTGGATTCCTGGAAACTGTCAGAAACCTTTTGCGATGATTTGTGCCTTCTTGCATACAGATATCCTCTTAGAAAGGCTCCGAGTCTCTTCGAATGGGCTGTCAGTGTGAGTGAAGGGCCGCTCTGAGAGACGGTCGGGGTTTTCTTGCGAAGGAGAATTTCAGTCCCCCTCACAGAGCTCATTTAGCCCATGCCAGGTGTCAGGGACAATGTGGACGCCGGATCGATATCACACTTAACTATTACAAAGACAGATATGTTCCTGAAATTAGAAGAGACCCTTGCACACGCGCAGCCCCCAATCAGCCGATCAGATACAGCGGACGGGCCCTCGAGGGCCCATTGATCGGAGCCGACTAATGGAAGACTCTGCATACGGACAACCAGTGAAGCTTTAGAGGTTTGTTTATAAATACTTTATTCCACTTGACAGGAGAAATCTACACCTTTAATGAAACTGTCAAGGGTGCTGCGATTGTAATGAGGAACCAGACCTCACAAGCAAACATATAAAGACATTCCACACACACACACACACACACAGAACATTAATAGCACAAACCATAGGCCATGCCAAATATAATTATGTCCACATTACTACAGCTTGAGTTCCCTGTAGATCTGGCTCTCTCTCTTCTCCTCTTTCTTCCTCTCCCTCGTTCCTCTCTGCAATGCGGTTCCACTGCAACTACACCATTTGTTAAGACAAAAAATGAGTCTGGAATGGCTTCATTTTTCCTTTAAACCCTGAGGTGCCTAATTTCCCAAAACATATAGTAAAGGAAAGGTGCTGGAGCATAATAATAATACGTTTCCGTGATTGAGATGGTTTTTGGTACTTGACACGGCCAAGCCGATGGCTCTGTTCCAAAGCCTAGAAGGAACACAATAGAATTGACTAGAAATTGTGCTTCGATGCGAATGAACTCCCATAAACTATAAGCAATATATTTAGAAAAAGATGCTTGTTCCATGTCTATTGATTTCAATGAAGTTTGACATTAGTATAACACAAATATTGCACAAAATTTTCATTTATTTTGGTAACACTTTACAATAAGGTTACAATGCACTGTGAACTAACAATGAACAGCTGTATTTGTATTAACTAACATTAACAAAGATTAACAAATACTGTGACAAATCTATTGCTCATGTTATTTCATGTTAGTTAATACATTAACTAATGTTAACTAATTAACCTTATTGTAAAGTGTTACCATTATTTTTAGTGATGCACCAACATTATTTTATTTTTTTACCGAAACCAAAAATAAAGTTTCAGCAATTAATATTGGGTTATTGGGTGATTGGGTTATTGGGTAATTGGGTGATTGGGTGATTGGGTTATTGGGTGACTGGGTGATTGGGCGATTGGGTGATTGGGTGATTGGGTGATTGGGTGATTGGGCGATTGGGTTATTGGGTGATTGGGTGATTGGGTGATTGGGCGATTGGGCGATTGGGTTATTGGGTTATTGGGTGTTTGGGTTATTGGGTGACTAGGTGATTGGGTGATTGGGTTATTGGGTGATTGGGCGATTGGGTTATTGGGTGACTAGGTGATTGGGTGATTGGGTTATTGGGTGATTGGGTGATTGGGTGATTGGGCGATTGGGTGATTGGGTGATTGAACTCTTGAATTTTCTCAGGTGATAAATGAAACCTGTCATGATGAAATTGTAGCTTATCCATATTATGTGCATGAAACAGGGGTAACACTTTATAATAACTGCATGCTATTAATCATTTGTTAAGCATGAGTAAACAGTTAATTCATCATTTATAAAGCATTAATAGACATTAATAAGCAGTTTATAAATACAGCTATAAACGCGCTTTTTCTCGATTTATAAGCATATCTATAATGCGTTTAATAATTGTATTTTCATACTTTGTTAATGATCAATTAATAATTTCTAAATGAAGTATAGCATTATTTACAAACAAGAGTTGTCAGTCATTCATAAGATCACTTAGAAAGTGTAAGTAAATGTAGTAAATACAGGTAGTTATAAAGCATTTAGTAGTGGTCAGTTAACTATTTTGTGAGCTAATCTAAAGTGAGGACTATTCATGGCTTGTAAAGCATTTATAAAGGAGATTTAAAGGCGCATCAATCTTCTAAACAGTAAAATGTAACAAACACAACACAGTGATTCAGAACATAGAAATATTTAACAGCCTTTAAATCTCCTTTATAAATGCTTTACAAGGCATGAATAGTCCTCACTTTAGATGAGCTCACAAACATAGTTAACTGACCACTACTAAATGCTTTATAACTACCCGAATTAACCCTGAATTACAGCTTAAATACATGTTAATAAAGCATTTATTAACACACTAAGTAACCATCACTATATGTCTGAATAATAAGATGTATGAATGTACATTTAAATAGTTTATTAATCATTTACTTACACGTTCTAAGTAATCTTATGAACCACTGAAAACTCTTAAATAACTGGTTTATAAAAAATGCAATTATTCATTTAGAAATAATAAATGGATCATTAATAAAGGATGAAAATACAATTATTAAATAAATTATAGATATGCTTGTAAATCAAGAAGAAAGCATTTATAGCTGTATTTATAAACTGCTTATTAATGTCTATTAATGCTTTATGAATGATGAATTAACTGTGATGAATTAACTCATTGGCTGCAGGATCAGCAGAGCCAATCAGCTTGAGCCATGAGCTAATGATGTGATTGCTTGGGACCAATCAGCATGCGCCCTGTAGAGTTTCACTGAACTAGATTACACACACACACACACTGCCACACACACAAGCACATCTATTGACTATACAAATAGTCTTTTCCAAACACTCATTCAAATTTGCATCTTCTGATTGTTTGCCTGGAAGTGAAATGGATTAAACCTGATGGACAGAGATTTCTGAGGGACATTCCAGAATGTTCCATCGAATTCCTTTGACAATCCTCTTCCTGAGTCAGCGGTTCTGTCGCGATACTCAGTTCAGACTGACAAAGGCAGGATCCGCTGTAGCTTGTGAAGAGTCATCCAACCATTACCAGCCAACAGAAGCATTTATTGATCTCTGTGTGCTTCTGCTTTGGTCGTTTTGAGAGCAACGTGAACCGATGCCTTGCAGCCAATCTATGCGCTGATTCCCTAACTTTATGCATGGTGGATTGATAATAATAGTCTTAAATGATTTATTCTGCTCTCCTTGCTCTAAGTCTGTGATGCACAGCTCGAGTGTGGAGCTTCTCATTTCTGTGGGGAGTTCAGTAAGAGCTCGACGAGTCACTGAAGTCGAAGTCTACAAAAGTTGAGTGCATATTTTTGTGCAATGTGACCTTTTAAAAGAGTCTGAGGAAATTGGATGTTTTTTTTACTTTGGGGACAAATAATGAAAACTCAAAAAACAGAGTAATGCTTTAAATGCCATGCATTTAATTAAATGAATGAGGGAAAAACAATAATGCAGAGAGAGTCTTGAAGTCATATTTATTGGAAATATAGTATAACCTTCTATAGTATCTCAGAAGAGGACATAAATTGCACTGATCCGGTTGCCTGCCCTTCCTGACCCGAGCAATCGGAACAATCTGGAATGTTTTGCACCCGTGCCCATTAACCGTAATGCATTATGCAGGGTTAGTCTCGTGCGGGAACTTTCTCGCTCTTAACTGTCTGCTAAATAACAGTCATTGAACTCTGGTATCATTGTGTGAATACAATAGCACTGAATGGAGACCTTTATTACTTCAATTGCACATTCAAATCATCAAACTGTCAGTCCACTCGAGCATCTAAGTGCACAATAACAGAGCATGCATTTCCTTAGACCTCTTTTCACAATAATAGAAAATCACACGTGTAAGTGTGTGCAAAAAGGCATAGCTGCTCCTATTTTCTCTGCTAGACTGCTTCCCGTGGCTTTGGGAACAAAAATGACTAACTTTTTTCCTTCTTCTAAAGGCTCACCTCGTTTTTTTATGTGCCACGGGGCTTGTTGTTTTGCATAAGTATATATAAGGGCTCCGAGTCCCCATGACTGTGGAAGCTGGATTAATGGCAGCAGAGCTGTGGGACTGAATCCGGTGAGTAATGGCACGGTATTCCCGTTCATTTATCAGATCCACAAGAGTCTTGCACACGGGATGAGGAGAGAGCCGTTCCCATGGTGAAACGCATGTAAATGTTCAGGTAAACAATGCAGATCTTTGTATAAATACAGCTCACCTGTCCAGCTCTAAAGGGAGGGTTAGGAATAATTAATTGGAACTGTGTTATTTGTCTTGTGTGCTTGATGTAATCAGAATATGTGGGGAAAAGCCTCAAATGCATGCAAATTAAAGGAATAGTTTTAGCAAAAATTAAAATGATCTCATTTACTTACCTTGTCTGACTTACTTTATATTGTGGAACACTAAAAGAGAGGTTTGGCAGAATGTTAATGCTGCTCTTTTCCATGTAATGAACGTGAATGGCAACCAAGGGCAGTCAACCTACAAAAGCACTATATAAGTAATATATGTGAGCTACACTCACCTAAAGGATTATTAGGAACACCTGTTCAATATCTCATTAATGCAATTATCTAATCAACCAATCACATGGCAGTTGCTTCAATGCATTTAGGGGTGTGGTCCTGGTCAAGACAATCTCCTGAACTCCAAACTGAATGTCAGAATGGGAAAGAAAGGTGATTTAAGCAATTTTGAGCGTGGCATGGTTGTTGGTGCCAGACGGGCCGGTCTGAGTATTTCACAATCTGCTCAGTTACTGGGATTTTCACGCACAACCATTTCTAGGGTTTACAAAGAATGGTGTGAAAAGGGAAAAACATCCAGTATGCGGCAGTCCTGTGGGCGAAAATGCCTTGTTGATGCTAGAGGTCAGAGGAGAATGGGCCGACTGATTCAAGCTGATAGAAGAGCAACTTTGACTGAAATAACCACTCGTTACAACCGAGGTATGCAGCAAAGCATTTGTGAAGCCACAACACGCACAACCTTGAGGCGGATGGGCTACAACAGCAGAAGACCCCACCGGGTACCACTCATCTCCACTACAAATAGGAAAAAGAGGCTACAATTTGCAAGAGCTCACCAAAATTGGACAGTTGAAGACTGGAGAAATGTTGCCTGGTCTGATGAGTCTCGATTTCTGTTGAGACATTCAGATGGTAGAGTCAGAATTTGGCGTAAACAGAATGAGAACATGGAACCATCATGCCTTGTTATCACTGTGCAGGCTGGTGGTGGTGGTGTAATGGTGTGGGGGATGTTTTCTTGGCACACTTTAGGCCCCTTAGTGCCAATTGGGCATCGTTGAAATGCCACGGCCTACCTGAGCATTGTTTCTGACCATGTCCATCCCTTTATGGCCACCATGTACCCATCCTCTGATGGCTACTTTCAGCAGGATAATGCACCATGTCACAAAGCTCGAATCATTTCAAATTGGTTTCTTGAACATGACAATGAGTTCACTGTACTAAAATGGCCCCCACAGTCACCAGATCTCAACCCAATAGAGCATCTGTGGGATGTGGTGGAACGGGAGCTTCGTGCCCTGGATGTGCATCCCACAAATCTCCATCAACTGCAAGATGCTATCCTATCAATATGGGCCAACATTTCTAAAGAATGCTTTCAGCACCTTGTTGAATCAATGCCACTTAGAATTAAGGCAGTTCTGAAGGCGAAAGGGGGTCAAACACAGTATTAGTATGGTGTTCCTAATAATCCTTTAGGTGAGTGTACATTCCAGGTCTTCTGATGTTATACAATAGCTCTGTGTGAAGAAGTCGTCACATTGACTGCTTTAATGACACTATTATGATGCTTTTTTGTACTTCTTCGAGCTTGAAAGCACTTGGTCACCATTCACTTTCACTGTATGAAAAAGAGCAGCATGAAAACAACATCACCGTGTGAACAAGAAATGCACTTAATTGTATCGAATGTTAATTTTTTCTGCACTTCAAAGCTTAAAAGTATATATAAAGAACTGATTTTGCAGATAATATATTATTAACAAAATTAAAGACCACTTAAGTGTACTAAAAACAGTACACTTTCATGATTTTTTTCTAAAAACAATTCGAAAAGTCTACTTTGTAATAATGTCAAATTAAAAATGCATTTTAAATGATGTTGTAATAATTTTTTGTCATGCTTTATACAAGTACACTTACATGTAAAATACTTGATTATCATATCAACTGTAGTTTGTTTTTCAATATTGCATTAAAAGTTAGTCTAGTATGTATTTTGTGGAGGAGGTGTGAGTGAGGCCAGCAGGGGGCGCTGTTCTCCCTGTGCTCTGTGTGGCTCCGGACGGCCCAGTGACGGGGACGCTATACTGTCAAAGAGCACCGTTCCACGGATGAGGCGCTAAACCGAGGCCCTGACTCTCTGTGGTCACACAAAATCCCAGCATGTGTTTATAAAGAGTAGTGGTGTAACCCCGGTGTAACCCCGGTGTCCTGGACACATCAGCCCCTCTGTCCATCACGGCCTCCTAATCATCCACACACACATATATATATATAATGGGCCTCATCACTCTGTCTCTCCTCCACCAATAAGCTGGTGTGTGTGTGTGTGTGTGTGTGTGTGTGTGTGTGTGTGTGTGTGTGTGTGTGTGTGTGTGTGTGTGTGTGTGTGTGTGTGTGTGTGTGTGTGTGTGTGTGTGTGTGTGTGTGGTGGGCGTTCTGGCGCAGTATGGCTGCCATCACATCATCCAGGTGGAGCTGCACATTGGTGGTTCAGGAGATGTGTGTGTGTGTGTGTGTGGAGCTGGTGTTTCAGGAGATGTGTGTGTGTGTGTGTGTGTGTGTGTGTGTGTGTGTGTGTGTGTGTGTGTGTGTGTGTGTGTGTGTGTGTGTGGAGCTGGTGGTTCAGGAGATGTGTGTGTGTGTGTGTGTGTGTGTGTGTGTGTGTGTGTGTGTGTGTGTGTGTGTGTGTGTGTGTGTGTGTGTGTGTGTGTGTGTGTGTGTGTGTGTGTGGTGGGCGTTCTGGCGCAGTATGGCTGCCATCACATCATCCAGGTGGAGCTGCACATTGGTGGTTCAGGAGATGTGTGTGTGTGTGTGTGTGGAGCTGGTGTTTCAGGAGATGTGTGTGTGTGTGTGTGTGTGTGTGTGTGTGTGTGTGTGTGTGTGTGTGTGTGTGTGTGTGTGTGTGTGTGTGTGTGTGTGTGTGTGTGTGTGTGTGTGGAGCTGGTGGTTCAGGAGATGTGTGTGTGTGTGTGTGTGTGTGTGGAGCTGGTGTTTCAGGAGATGTGTGTGTGTGTGTGTGTGCAACATGACATCATGACTTTGCGTAAACATACACGCCACTTTCAATTCAAGTGGCGTGTTATCTATACGCATTTTGAAATATCCGCGTGTATGTCCACGCCGAAATCTTTTGCGTGTATGTCTACGCCATTAAATGTCCGAGTGATTCCGCGTGTATGTCTACGCCGTTAAATGTCCGAGCGAAACGAAGCAAAATCTATATCTACATCTGTGGAGCGATATTTCTTTTCCTAGGATGGTAGGAGAAGACTCATAAATGGTATTAACCCCAGTGACGGGTAGGTTTAGGGACGGGGTTGGGGTAGGTCATATATTTATATATGCATAATACAGTAATATAACGTTAAGTCAAAGGCGTTGATAAACACGCTGAAAAGCGATTATGCGTGTTGATAGCACGCCAAAAATGGAAATACGAATTGGCGTGTCATACATACGCCATTTCATGAGATCAGTCTGGTGTGTGTGTGTGTGTGTGTGTGTGTGTGTGTGTGTGTGTGTGTGTGTGTGTGTGTGTGTGTGTGTGTGTGTGTGTGTGTGTGTGTGTGTGTGTGGAGCTGGTGGTTCAGGAGATTCCCCCTTCTATGTAAAGCGCTTGAAGTGCAGAAAAAATATTTATTTAATCATATTTCAAAAACAATAGAAGTAATTATAAAATTGCATATAAAGATACTGAAGTCCTGCTTCAGTGGGTAAAAAACAACAACAACAGGGATTGAATTTAATATATTTAAACTATAATACACTTACATTTAAATGCAAAATCATTATACTCAGTACACACTTAATTATATTATTTCCGTAATAAGTATTATTTTTAAAAGTTTTATGATGCATGTATGCATGAGACGCACAGGCCGGTTATATTAATAGCTATATTCATCACTAATCGCTTCAGATGTAAATAATATCTTTGTGTATTTACACCCGCATGTCGAGTCAACAGTGTCGTTGTGCTTCCAGAACATGTCCTATCCTACCCAGAACTCGGTTTCTGCTGGGATATACGCCACTTTCCCCAACAATTCGTGAATGAAATCCAACCCCAACATCACTGAAACAATGCTATCACCTTTAGTCTTTTGTGAACACTTGCTTAAACGTCTTAATTGAGTCGTTGTGTTGTGATGTGTGCATAAGTAGACGAGGACGCACACACTCTGACCAGTAAACGCTCAGCTGTAATTGCAGTCAGTGCTAGAATGAATATGAACTTCGAGGAATAAAGCGCATTAGACAAGAGCACATTATTCAAAGTCATTCAGGCTCAACCGAATTAAACAAGTCGTCGTGAGGTTTTGATTTAACTCGAGGGGACGTGTGAAGTGTTACCTTTGATGGCTTACTCCGCTGATGATGTTAGCTTACTGACGCATTGCTAATGCATCAATGAGTGACTGATGGTCGAGCGCTAGCGTTAGCAGCTAATCCATTCCCGTGTTCTAGATAGTGATAGTTCATTAGCTGGTCCAAGGATGTGTAGCTGCTTTTATCCTCTACCAAACCCTCCCGTGGGAACGCCATCATTCCTCCAAAGCACTCGAGAGGAGAGCGATCGTGCGTTGAGCGCCAACACAACTTTGAGAAGGAATTAACAGATGGCGTTGCGCTGAGAAGCCGATTGCCAAGGTTAATGATACTGAAAAATTAGCGAGATTGATGCATAATTACAATGATGGATGGACTCAAACGGATAGACTTGGAACTCCTATTAAACGGATCACGTCTGAATGCTTGTTTGTGAGATGTGGAGATAAAGGCAGCGATGAGGCGCTCGCCGACCCCTGCTGTCGAGGCGATTGAGATGCTCTCACTGCTAATGCGTTTCTAAAGCGAAGCGGCTGATCAATAATAATCTATAATAAACCCTGAGGAGACAGTGATGAATTCCTCATGCGTTAGGAGACAACTCTTGCACACGTCTCCCTAAAGTGAGTTTTATGCACTTCAATGCAGATTATAGTTGCTAACCTTCGCTGAATTGGTCTCTCCCACTGCCTCTGGTTTTGCTTCCATTTGTTTTTTTCCCCATTAAAACACACTTTAAAGTTGTTTCTCCATGTTCATCTGTGTTTAGTGTGTAAAGCTCCAGTTCTTCTCTATATGAGTGTCAGTGTTCCTGAACTCCTGAAACGCCTCCATTGTAGTCTTGAGTTTCTTCCGGGAACGAACACGTCACAATATTCCTCATTATAATAATTCATACGCAGAATAAAGGGGCGGGGCCTGGTTGAGTTAGTTAGTAGTGTGTTAAACTGGCGGTTATGGAAAGGGGCGGGGCATTTCCCAAACACACTTGAAGCGCTCGACCAATCACAGCACACTGCGGTAACACTTTATTTTAAGGTGCTTGTAATAAGCAGTAATTAACAGTTAATAAGACACTTATAAGACCTTATAAGATGCATATAAGATACATATAAGCATTAACTAATGATAATAAATAAATTAAATTAAATAATAAATTTCTCAAGTATCAATACATTGCACTTTTAGAACAGCCGAACAAACATAAATGGTAACACAAACTCCCAGTCAGTTAAAAATTGACCTTCCCAAGAGGGAGTAGTTTCCCTGATCTCTAGAGGGCCTGGACCTTTAATTAACCCTTATATGAAGTAGTTAATGCTTATATGCATCTTATAAGGTCTTATAAGTGTCTTATTAACTGTTAATACTGCTTATTACAAGCACCTTAAAATAAAGTGTTACCCAGAGCGTTACTGACAGACTGGGAAGAGAGGAGCCGCAACAATGGAGAATATGAGGAAAATAATCAACATTCAAGCAGGAAAACCTGTTCTAGTAGAGCCTGAAACACATCGAGAGTTTGTGAAACTTGAAATTTGTATTACCTGATTTAACCAATAAAAAATGAGCTTTATTGGTATAAATGATTGTATCAGGTTGATTCAGAGATGCCTAATAATAATAATGTAAACATATATATATATTTTTATGTGAATAAGAGCAGTTACCATTTTTTTTCAATGTAGCTGTAGATGATCATATTTTCTTAAATAAATTCATACTTAAGTGTTTTCCTCATCTTCCTTCTCCATCACTTCAGACATATTCTGTCTCTCAGTCGTTTATCATCCATCAACACCTCATCATTAAACACACACTCTGTCTCCACACGTGTCCACCAGAGACATATCACTGGCTTCGTTGATTTTTATTTTATTTGTATTATGATATTACAGTGAGCAACACTATCAGTCTCTGTGACTTGTGTACTTTTACAGGGTTAATTAATTAAGAAATAATTAATGTTGTCATGTATTTGCATGTGCTGTGTGTGTTTTAGCGTCCGGTTCTGACCGGCTTGATATCTGCTTCCCACACATATTAATAAATGCTCTGGTTTGGTACAAATTAACCTCAAAAGGCAATAATGTTGATTACCAGAATTTTTTTTCTTTTTTTTTTTTTCTTAAACAAAATCCGGTTTTACAACTGTGTTGCCATGACAACCCTAAATTAACCACAAAAAATAACAAGAACTTTACAGCTCTACAAACAAACACATAAGCTTTAAGCATAAGCTTTAACAGAATAGTTCATTAATTGCTTTTATTAAATTACAAGTTCACATTTCTGTTTAAGAAGAAGTGTGTGTGCAACAGTGCTGCTTTTACAGTCTTTTACAGGCTTATACGTAGATATGCAATGGCGAAGTTAAGACTGGTGACTGACGAGTGAATATAAACTCTTTTAGCAACAAGAAATCAAATTAATGCAAAACTCTGATACGGTTCAGCAACTGTGCAAAAGATCACAAAGAGCATATACAAAAAAAAAAAAAAAAAAACTGCAAGGGAAATTAAATAATGTGTAATAATGTTCAGTAGGTCTATCTGGGTCAAACTAAGCCTCTCTGGGAGTGTGCTAATAATTAGGGGATATTGTTGTAAATAACATCCTTAGCAATTAGCATAATCACTTGCCGCTTTGCA
Organism: Rhinichthys klamathensis goyatoka; assembly: GCF_029890125.1. Classification (NCBI taxonomy): domain Eukaryota; kingdom Metazoa; phylum Chordata; class Actinopteri; order Cypriniformes; family Leuciscidae; genus Rhinichthys; species Rhinichthys klamathensis. Next base: position 517,188 of record NW_026607055.1, on the reverse strand, counting down.
GTGATTGATTTAATTAAAATACAACCTTTTCCCCTCTTTCTACATGCTTGAGTGTTTTATCTTCAACTCTTCAAAGAGGATATTTCCTGCATTAGTTATTTTACACATTTCTATTGTTGTGTTTTTATTGTTTCAGCTCAGACAGCCCTCGACAGTGTCAAACCCATATCTCAGGAACAATAACAAGGAATATTTCATTTGTGCAGTTTCCATGAACCCCCGTGTGTCGATGCAGAGCAGACGTCACGCTGAGGACATCGCCGAGGTTCATAACACCATAACATACAGTATAATCTTGCTGATTGTTTTTGACCGACTGTTTGATGTTGTTTTATTGAAACAGTGCGTCATTTAACCTCACAGATTAAGATTAATACATATGACAGTTTCAGTTTTTCAGAAGTAGTAATAGTTTCAATAAAGAAATCTTGGTTACCCTTTATTTTAAGGTGTCATTGTTACAATGTAATTATATATTTAAGCACTGAGTAATTTTAATTAACTACATGTACTTACTATAGGGTTAGGGTTTGGCTGAGGGTTTCATTTTACAGTCTACTGTTGTTTTGATGTGTATATTATTCATACTTTATCATGTTTTTTTATTTACAGTATTTTTAAATGTCAATTTTAATTAATTTATATATTATATTGTAACTAAACATATTATTTTGCTCTGGTTATGGCTGTGGGAGCCTTCGATGTGTGTGTACATGAGTGTGATGTGTGTGTGTTCTGTCACTGAACACCTTTTAAGGCACTTGGAAACGCAGAGAGCGTATCACGAGTCCCTGGCGTTGTCAGGGCAGATTTCCCACAATGCCTTTGATTCAGCAATAATTCATCTTAAACTCCGCCGCGAGTCCTCTGTGCCCTCCTGACCAGCCGGGGCTGAACTACAATTACTCATAATGCTTCTACACGCCTTACGCTGAGAATTAAAGCCGCTCGCGCGCACAATCAATAGTCCCGAAGCACTGCACTGTCCGTACATGATAAATTATTCACTTGATAGTTAATTTGCCAACAAATGGATTATTGGCATTGGTTTTAGCAAGATACACTGGGTGTTTCTTTTGAATACACAAGTGTGTGTGTGTGTGTGTGGATCCTAATAATAATAATAATAAAAAAGATAATTTCTAATTAAAAAAAAATATAAATGCTTCTTGGAAGGCCACTTAGTCTGCTGGCATAATATCCAGCATGAGGATCGGAGTACTGCTCACTGTTGTATATTTATATCTTTGGACATCAATGAATGATATGAAATCATGCACCATATTTTTAAATATTTTTATTTAAACAGGACTGTGCATAAAGAGGAGGATAGGAGAGGATCACAAGCAGCGGCTCAGATTCGGGTTGCCCAAATTAATAGTGCTGCCCTCTATAGGCAGATACAGTCCATACAATGTTTGCATATGATGAACAACATAGCAACACCCTGGCAACCATATATAAACACTCTGGCAACAACTCAGAACACCCTAGAAACAGTCTAGCAACCACATGTGAAAAACACTACACAAATAAACTTGAATTTAATTAAATATCAACATTCTGGCAACCACACAGAAAACTCTAGCAACACCCTAGCAACCACATATCAACACGCTGGTAACAACTCGGAACATCCTAGAAACATTCTAGCAACTACAAGTAAAAAAGCACTACACAAATAAACTTGAATTTAATTGAATGTAATTCAATATCAACACTCTAGAAACCACCCAGAACACCCTAAAAATATTCTAATAACCACATAGATAACCATAGCAACCACATAATAACAACCACATAGATAACCCTAGCAACCACATAATAACCACAAACATAACCCTAGCAACCCTGGCAACCACCAAGAACCCCCTAGCAAAATCCTAGTAACTAAATACAATAGCAACAAATTAGCAACCACACAGAACATCCTAGCAACACCCTAGCAACCACATATGAACACTCTGGCAACCACTAAGAACTCCTTGAAAACACCCCAGGAACCACATGTAAACATTTTGGCAACTAACAAGAACAGCACTCTGGCAAACACCCAGAACACCATAAAAACATAGTAACCACATATCAACACTTTGGCAACCAACAAGACGATCTTACAAACACCATAGCAACCACCCAGAACACCCTAGAAACATCCTAGTAACCACATATCAACACTCTGGCAACCAACAAGACCATCTTGGAAGCACCCTAACAACCACCCAGAACACCCTAGAAACATCCTAGTAACCACATATCAACACTCTGGCAACCAACAAGACCATCTTAGAAACACCCTAACAACCACCCAGAACACCCTAGAAACATCCTAGTAACCACATACCAACACTCTGGCAACCAACAAGACCATCTTGGAAGCACCCTAACAACCACCCAGAACACCCTAGAAACATCCTAGTAACCACATATCAACACTCTGGCAACCAACAAGACCATCTTGAAAGCACCCTAACAACCACCCAGAACACCCTAGAAACATCCTAGTAACCACATATCAACACTCTGGCAACCAACAAGACCATCTTGGAAGCACCCTAACAACCACCCAGAACACCCTAGAAACATCCTAGTAACCACATATCAACACTCTGGCAACCAACAAGACCATCTTAGAAACACCCTAACAACCACCCAGAACACCCTAGAAACATCCTAGTAACCACATATCAACACTCTGGCAACCAACAAGACCATCTTGGAAGCACCCTAACAACCACCCAGAACACCCTAGAAACATCCAAGTAACCCCATTTAAACACTCTGGCAAACAACAAGAACATCTTAGAAGCACCCTAACAACCACCCAGAACACCCTAGAAACATCCTAGTAACCACATATCAACACTCTGGCAACCAACAAGACCATCTTGGAAGCACCCTAACAACCACCCAGAACACCCTAGAAACATCCTAGTAACCACATATCAACAGTCTGGTAACCAACAAGACCATCTTAGAAACACCCTAACAACCACCCAGAACACCCTAGAAACATCCTAGTAACCACATATCAACACTCTGGCAACCAACAAGACCATCTTGGAAGCACCCTAACAACCACCCAGAACACCCTAGAAACATCCTAGTAACCACATATCAACACTCTGGCAACCAACAAGACCATCTTGAAAGCACCCTAACAACCACCCAGAACACCCTAGAAACATCCTAGTAACCACATATCAACACTCTGGCAACCAAAAAGACCATCTTGGAAGCACCCTAACAACCACCCAGAACACCCTAGAAACATCCTAGTAACCACATATCAACACTCTGGCAACCAACAAGACCATCTTGGAAGCACCCTAACAACCACCCAGAACACCCTAGAAACATCCAAGTAACCACATATCAACACTCTGGCAACCAACAAGACCATCTTAGAAACACCCTAACAACCACCCAGAACACCCTAGAAACATCCCAGTAACCACATATCAACACTCTGGCAACCAACAAGACCATCTTGGAAGCACCCTAACAACCACCCAGAACACCCTAGAAACATCCTAGTAACCACATATCAACACTCTGGCAACCAACAAGACCATCTTGGAAGCACCCTAAAAACCACCCAGAACACCCTAGAAACATCCTAGCAACCACATATCAACACTCTGGCAACCAACAAGACCATCTTGAAAGCACCCTAACAACCACCCAGAACACCCTAGAAACATCCTAGTAACCACATATCAACACTCTGGCAACCAACAAGACCATCTTAGAAACACTCTAACAACCACCCAGAACACCCTAGAAACATCCTAGTAACCACATATCAACACTCTGGCAACCAACAAGACCATCTTGGAAGCACCCTAACAACCACCCAGAACACCCTAGTAACCACATATCAACACTCTGGCAACCAACAAGACCATCTTAGAAACACCCTAACAACCACCCAGAACACCCTAGAAACATCCTAGTAACCACATATCAACACTCTGGCAACCAACAAGACCATCTTAGAAACACCCTAACAACCACCCAGAACACCCTAGAAACATCCTAGTAACCACATATCAACACTCTGGCAACCAACAAGACCATCTTGGAAGCACCCTAACAACCACTCAGAACACCCTAGAAACATCCTAGTAACCACATATCAACACTCTGGCAACCAACAAGACCATCTTGGAAGCACCCTAACAACCACCCAGAACACCCTAGAAACATCCTAGTAACCACATATCAACACTCTGGCAACCAACAAGACCATCTTGGAAGCACCCTAACAACCACCCAGAACACCCTAAAAACATCCTAGTAACCACATATCAACACTCTGGCAACCAACAAGACCATCTTAGAAACACCCTAACAACCACCCAGAACACCCTAGAAACATCCTAGTAACCACATATCAACACTCTGGCAACCAACAAGACCATCTTGGAAGCACCCTAACAACCACCCAGAACACCCTAGAAACATCCTAGTAACCACATATCAACACTCTGGCAACCAACAAGACCATCTTGGAAGCACCCTAACAACCACCCAGAACACCCTAGAAACATCCTAGTAACCACATATCAACACTCTGGCAAACAACAAGACCATCTTAGAAACACCCTAACAACCACCCAGAACACCCTAGAAACATCCTAGTAACCACATATCAACACTCTGGCAACCAACAAGACCATCTTGGAAGCACCCTAACAACCACCCAGAACACCCTAGAAACATCCAAGTAACCCCATTTAAACACTCTGGCAAACAACAAGAACATCTTATAAACCCCCTAGCAACCACCTAAATCATCATAGAAACACCCTAGCAACCAGCCAGAGCATCCTAGCAACCACAGATGCACTGGCAAACAACACCCACATTTTCTTCTGAAAAAAAAAAGCTTGATATTGTTCTTAATTGCATTCACTAACATTACAAAATCCCCTAGAAAACGAGATAGCACATCTCTATTAGAGCTATTCCCGACTAATTCTCTCCACATCCTCTCCACCCAAACAATCTTCCCATAAATTGACTTCAGTGTCATTTAAAATGAGTTAATATTTGCACACATTCATCATCCCCCTCAGCGGGTGCAGAGGCCGCGGGTTCGGGCCGGGTCTGTAGTGTTGATTTAACTGTAGTGAGCAGGACCAGTGGACGGGTGAATATTCAGTGTAATTAACTAACGAGCACACGCCCCTGAGAGCCCAGGCGTGACTGATGGCTCGTCTGATTGGTCGGGATGTTGGGAAGAGGGAAGGTTGTGTCCATCTGCTCCATACGCCATGCTAAATGACAAATCGCTGTCCTGTTGTTTCTCTACATTTACTAGAACCGGACGATGGGAAACGATGTGGGGAATTGAAGCTAATAAAATTAAGCATTGCTCCAGCCGATGGCGGAGTGTGTTTCCGGGCCTGTTCTGAATGGGTCACACACTCTCTCCGCCTCTGCTTAGCTCAGGGTGCGAGACGTGGGCATGTTTTCATGTGTCGCTGGATTATATCTGACATTTGACTATGTGGACTGAAGCTGAACCGACCTCAGTATCTTCAAGGCAATACCGAGTGCTTGTTAATCTTTTGGAATACAATATTAACCATGCATTCGTGCACTTATAGTTTAGCATATGTGTAAAGGTTAGACGGGTCACTTGTTGACATCTGTTCGTACAATAACCAGTAATGAGCCGTGACATATACATGGTCCAAGCCCTATATCCTTCCCTTGGCTAACAAAATGCTCATTTTTTCCCAGAATACGGCAGTCAAAGGGCATTTCTAGCTTAGGAATGGAAATATAAATGAGCAGAAATTCTCAAACACATGATAGAAATTCCATCCAACCCAGAATTCCAAGCGAGGGCTGATTTTTCAAGACACACTCAAAATGACGGCGGGTGAAAACCAATTATTCCCGGCTGTCACACTAACTCACCTGAGACATCCCACAGAAACTGAGTCAGATGATATATAGTGTTGCTTATTCTGCCAACACACCCACCCATTTGTTTTAGACAAGCTGTATAATGAGAGAGGGTCTCCTTCTCCCGCACGCCGGCCCAACACTAATCATATGCGTACAAATAAATTGCTCAATATGCCGGGGACTTTGTTGGCTGCTAAATGGCTCAGGTTTGCCAGGTTGCAGATTACACGTGCAGTGGCGTCATTTTAGGATGAGTGTAAATACGTCTTGACATACAGTACATACGAGTGTGCAGGATCAAATGCACTGGAGAGGAGGTGTGCGTGTGTGTGTGTGTGTGTGTGTGTGTGTGTGTGTGTGTGTGTGTCATGCAGCATTGCACTAATCAACGGCGTCTCCGAAACGGATGTATCATGTACAACACACTCAGTCAAATCAGAATCAGCACAGCCGCATCAAACCTTAGTCAACCTACTTCCATTTGAAATGCTGCTATTGCAATTTTACAAAATCTATAGTTGTACAAAAAAGCCTTTAAATGCTTTACAATGCATAACTAGTCCTCACTTTAGATGAGCTCACAAAAATAGTAATAATAACTAATATTACTAATAATAACTGACCACTACTAAATGCTTTATAACTACCTGAATTTACTGCATTTACTCACACTTTCTAAGTAATCTTATGAACCACTGATAACTCCTAAAAAACTGGTTTGAAAATAATTCATTTAGAAATGATAAATTGATCATTAATAAAATATGAAAATACAATTATTAAACACATTATAGATATGCTTCTAAATCAAGAATAAAGCATTTATAGCTGTATGTATATACTGCTTATTATTGTATATTAATGCTTTATAAATTAACTGTTTACTAATGCTTAACTAATGATTAATAGTGTGCAGTTATTATAAAGTGTTACCCTATTTTTTTTATTATTAATATTATTATCATTAGTTGATTATTATTTACTCTTTTTTTATTTATCTTGTTGTTTTTTCCCATTGCATATTCCTGTCACGATCTAGCAGTCTGAATAATTACGACTGTAAGTAGCCCTAAATAACATTTGTGATGAATATAACGAGACAGTGTAGAGTGTGTGCGATAGGCCGTGTGAATAAAAGCTCGATGAGTCTGAGATTAGACGAGGACTCTCTGATCCTTCATCTCCGATGCCAGCCCCCCTCAGGCCCTCGTGCTCGATGGGCCAGTCCATAATCAATATTAAAGCAGCTGGGAGGGTCCATAGAGCCATCCGTCAGCCAGTGTGTGTGTGTGTGTGTGTGTGTGTGTGAAGCAGCTCATAAGCCTCCCGTCGAGCTCCTCACCAACACACAGATCCATCCAGCCAATCTGCAGACTTCAGCGATCCCGGGATCAGTGAAGGAAGGGCCGGCCTCCTCCTCAGAGCCACTAATGGAGATCACACAGGTTATGGTGATGCCGACACTGCCCCCGTGTGTGTGTGTGTGTGTGTGTGTGCTTCTCCTGCCAAACAAATTATTCTAATGCTGAGAGCATGAAATTGGAGCTGCAGGGAGAGATTAAAGCAGCCAGCGCATCTGTGTGTGTGTGTGTGTGTGTGTGTGTGTGAGGCATGAGCCTTTTTGCTCTCTGGTGGATGTTTGCACATGCAAACATGTTTCTGCATTATTTCATGTGAGTCGCACGATGATTCAAGCGAGGCTAATCGTCACATTAAAACCTGCATTTACTGTCACCTGCTGTCAAACTTAACCCGCCACTATAAGCGCAGGTCTAGCACTGTCTGTGCCGCATTAAGTCAAGTGCAACAGTTGTGTTGTGGAAGTCAAAACTAGATGAATTTTCTCCATTTTCAACAATAACCGTTAAAGACAGTCGTACTGTGAGTGTGAGGTTGTTAATCGATGGTGTTTTGCTTCTGTTGAAGATGTCAGCCCTCATTATTTCAGCTGATTTTTAAAGTTGTCATGTTTAATGACATGACATTATTCTTATTTGTTTTGATTTTAATTTCTTCTATGTAAAGCACTTTGAATTACCATTGTGTATGAAATGTGCTATATAAATAAACTTGCCTTGCCTAACAGTGGAATTCAGTGGACAACTACATTACCCATGATGCTGTACAGAACGTTCCACCAATCAGAGAGACGCAAGCTCTTTAGCTCCGCCCACTCCCATGAAGCACCGCGGATGACGTAATCGATTATGAGTAGATGTTTTTTTAATTTGATTATGCTCTTCACAATGCTTCATGGGAGTGAAGTTTACTGTCTTGTACCTTTGTATTTTTGTCGATTTTCAAAACCTTTTTGCTACACATCCATGTTTGTAATGTTATATTTCACGTTGTAGCTGGTTGGTTTGGTTAATGGTTTATAACTCTTCAACCAAAACTTTGTTTAATCCCTACGGAAGAAATGAATGGATAAAATGCTTCCGGAACCAGCACCGCTGGAAACACAGCACTAACACACTTTATAAGCCATTGTCATTCTTCCCAACAGTCTCCTGTGCAAATGAAGTTTATTATATAAACTTGAGCCTTATATTCATGCAAACGCTATTTGAAGAGCGGGCAGTTTCAAATGATCAAACAATTCTATATTATTTCCAAACCATTTGTCCCTCTTTAATAGAGTCTGAAGCATTATAGCCTTTATTTTGTCAAGCTTGAGTGAAATATTTGATTAACCCAGATGTGTTTCTGCGCAGTAATGTTGAGCCTGAGGTTACGACTCAAAACGCGTCACATGTTCTTTGACTGAAGCTGTAATGCACAGAGCATAAGGGTCGACTAGAACTGAATCTCCCCCCCCCCCCGATCCACGTGGGGGGGGGGGAGAGAGAGAGAGAGAGAGAGGAGAGGGGAGAGAGAGAGAGAGAGAGAGAGAGAGAGAGAGAGAGGGGAGAGAGAGAGAGAGAGAGAGAGAGAGAGGGGGGGGGGGTGAGAGAGAGAGAGAGAGAGAGAGAGAGAGGGGGGGGAGAGAGAGAGAGAGAGAGAGAGAGAGAGAGAGAGAAGGAGAGGGGAGAGAGAGAGAGAGAGGGGAGAGAGAGAGAGAGAGAGAGAGAGAGAGAGAGAGAGAGAGAGAGAGAGAGAGTGAGAGAGAGAGAGAGAGAGAGAGAGAGAGAGAGAGGGGGGTGAGAGAGAGAGAGAGTGTGAATAGAGAGAGAGAGACGGGTGTGCATTTCTGATGTGGTCCAGCTGTTCTGTCCAGATGTAGCCTGGAGAAAACACATTCAGCGCTCTATTCATTACCAGAAAGGAAATAAGCTGCCCAGTCAATCTCCATTTTAAAGTTGGAAGTAACCCTTTTATAAGGTTTTACTGTGTATGTTATTCCAAAGGGGAAATCTGTCTTTCATCTTTGCTTTTTAGCTGCCATCATGAAGGTTAATTCTGATTAACAGTTTAGACTACTCTTTTTTTCTTTTTTTTTTTTAGGTTATGCAGCCTTTCTAAAGTCAAGTCAAGTCTCCTCATTTATACAGCGCTTTAACAATATAGACCATTTCAAAGCAGCTTTACAGTGATAATAGGAAATAACAGAGATTGTTAGGCTTTACAGCAGCTCTAGAATAAAGTTATTGTCCAGCTAAAGTTAGTTTTGATTGATTCACTTCCGTTGCAAAGATCATTAGTTATTAACTTAGAGGCCGCTAACAGAAAACAGAACCCTTAACGCGCCTCCGGCCGCTCATGCGCACGTCAACAGTGCCCGGCGACTCGAGACGCAAACCTCGAAACAGGATCCAAGGCGCGAGCCATATGACAGTCCCATCAACAACAACACCAATAATAACAAATATAGCTGCGAGTGGCGATCGTTGCTTGTGTCCGTGGGCGGCCCTGCTCTGTTATCTGCAGATCTCTCCATCGGGAAAGGAAGGTCTGTGATGAGAATGGCCCCGGTGGAGTGATGAAAGCGGAGGCAGATCATCATCTCCTCCGCAGAACGAGAGAAACTGCTCTCTGACACGCCGATATCTTTCAGCCGCCGCTCCAGGTCTTAGAGTCAGGGTGTAGATTTATTTTTCTTCTCCGTTTACTCCCCTCTCCCCCCATTCTCCTTATTTTGGCCAGGATCTCTGTAAAGGTGTGTGAGAATGATAAAGGCGCTTGGTGAAAATGTCAGAGAGGAGCAGATTGATGGAGCGAGCGGATGCGCTGATGCACTGCCCTGTTAAAACCCTATTGATTAATGTCTGTCACAGTCTGTCACGGGGTGGAAAACTATGCATGCATACATTTCCATCATATTTGTGCATTAGGGGCTGCCAAGCTGTCCCAAACTCTCACATGTCCTAAAAAAGAGTGAGGGAACACGGATGTGAGGCGGATAAAGTGTGTCTATCTCTGATTTATGAATGTAAAGATGTGCTTCGATTCAACAAGCCAATGCATTGACATTTTTAAATAGATATTGGGTCGACATCGTACATGCATTGGTATCTATTGCATGCTGTTAGAAATATACAAAGACATATGAATGTGTGAGTGGCGAACCACACGGAGTAATGTTCTGAATTATGCTCGGCACATCTGACATTGTTGAAAGATTCAAAAGCCCTGAGAGTCAACCCACGAGAAACAAGACTCTTGTTGTGCTGATTACTGAGCACAAGATGGACGAGTCAAGGACCAACACTACACATCGCCAATGGGGAATATAGACATTTGACTTTAAAATTACAAGCTGTTGCTTTAAGCATAGTTGTTATATATTTTATCTCAAACGTTAAGCTATTGTTGGTGGACGTGAACATTATCTGTGAGAGTAATCCTGCATACTGCGCTCGATCAGCCTAAAATACATTCAAAGATGATTCTTCTTTAGAAATGTGCTCACTAAAAATTGCATGTACTCAGTGTCCAAAATTAACAGTGCCAGATACAATAAAAAAAAATAAAAAAATAATACTCACTAGTTGGCCGGCCGCTGGTCATGTGACGTTCAAAACTAAAGAAAACATCTATAATTCAATTTGCTGTAAATGTATCATCAGAAAAGCTTATCTTGCTGACATAGTGACACTCTCTCGTGGCCATTCATAATTATTTCAATTATTATTCTCATGGCAATTCTACTTTCATAATATTTTACAATTTGGTGAATTGGTGGCTAATTTGTATGAAACTCATTTGTGCATTTCCATACACACTTGAGACCAATTTAATAAATATTACGAAATATTTAAATGTAATACAAGCTACGACAACAATCGTGCAGGCGCATAATGATTCCCCAAAAGATTTGATTCAATTCAACTGTATTGTGCTTTTCACAATGTATGTACTGTTCCAAACAATAGTCCCTTATAGACTCGCAGCAAAATGTGATAATAGCATGGGAAAAAAAACCTCATTTTAAGTAGATGAACACAAACCCTGAGCGGAACAAAGACTCAACTGGGACATTGAACCTCCTTGGGCTGAGACATATTAAACAATATTATACAAAGCATATATACATGCATACATTTAAATTCATTAGTTAGCATTAAATACTGGGGGAAATGCACTAGCGCTCTATAATAATCCATAATAATCCTCACTAAGTGCGTGCTTTGGAATGAACATTAGGAGTCGAGGTGAAAGAGGACGGTGATATGGACACGGTTATTGCTAGCGAACAGGAGGGATTGAGTTAAGCTCAGTCCAAGTCTTATGATCCCTGTAGCTTTAAAGACGTCCAGCTCAAAGGAAATGTACTGTATAAGAGGTCACCACGGGTCCACCTTAACCTTTCCCTCCTCGTCTCAAGTGCCAGACAGACAGAGGAGCGAGGAAAGGTCAAGGAGCCCGAGGGGGACAAACTTCCACTGGCTTCACTGCGAGTCTGAAACACAAGGCCATCCCTGAGAGGAGAAGCACAGTTTGGCCTCCAGCGTACACACTTGAATTAAGTGGTGAGTTGTGGATGCTGCTGATGAAACAGACTGAAATATTTGTTGTTCTTCGCTGAAAACGTCACCTTTAGAGGCTTTGATCAGATCGAACGTCTCCGCTGAAGCTCTTCTGTAAGCGCAGGAGGGTTTGTGCCACACCACAATATTCACTCCCTTGAAAACAGAACTGTATATAAACTCAATCAATCTTAAATGAACTTGTAAAGGAGCTGAACTGCACCCTACATTTACAATTTAAATCTGTGGTGAAAACTGTAAATGCAGTGCGGCCTCATTGAGAGACCGGCGCGTTCTCATTAGATGTGTCTCTGTAGCACGCATTGTGTTTATCGTGCATTTATACGCAAATTTTTTTTTTTTACATGCAAATGATACGCACTGTAAACCGCTTGGGTACGATTAGTGGTGTGGGGTTCGTGCGTATTACCAACGCATTCTCATCCTTTAGGGTCATATAGGTGACGCCAAATGACATTTCGTCGAAATCTTACGCACATGGCATCCTTTAGCGTCAATATAACACGCACTGTTATGGGTAGGTTTAGGTCTGGGTAGGGTACGGTTATGACGCCTTGGGATCTGCGTCTCATATTGATGCTAAACGATGCCATGTGCGTAAGATTTCGACGAAATGTCCAAAGCGTCACATGTATGACGCCAAAGGATTAGAACGGGCTGGAATTACACGCAATAAAGTTCGTATCATATGCACGCAAAAAACTGCATGTCATATACACGTAAAACTCATTTTAGCGTATAAATTGCACGATAAACACAATGCGTGCTATAGAGACGCATTTCATGAGGTTAGGCTGATGAGACTGGTCTGCTTGTTTTACATTACACACACGGCTTAATGCATTGGCGAGTTCAACAAAGCAGTCATCGAAACATTTGCTAATGCAGGCCACATTATAACTAAATCACCATTAAATTGTTGAAAGTATAAATCCTTTATTTATCCAGTGTGAACAGTCTGTAGATAAAGACCTCTAGTTCAGTCATGAAACTCTAGAGGGCGCACGCTGATTGGTCCCAAGCAATCACATCGTTAGCTCATGGCTGAAGCTGATTGGCTCTGCTGATCCTGCAGCCAATGAGATCGCTCGCTCAACAGTGGATGCACAGTACATTATGAAAACTGATGAAATCTTTAGAATGTCATACAAGAATATAACAGGGAATGCATTACCAGCATTTGATTAGAATTAGAAATTAGATTAGATTTGAATATCTCACAAAAGTAACCATGAGTAGAGTGCAAGATAGGGCTAAATAATATGCTTTATTTTCATTAATATAATATTCAACCCTGCTATCAAAATTGGGAACATGTCTAAATGCAATACAAACACCTCATTTTTTATGTTTTTTTTTTATTATTATTGTACATTTGAAGTAAACAAAAAAAAATTAAACACAAAATATTTATAAAATGTTAATCATAATGGGAAGCGGGGTCTCAAATTGAACTTAAATTAAGCTGTCCAGTTTGTTTGTATCTTATTTGTAATAATTGTAACTTATATTGCCTATGAATTAAGGACAAACGTCTTGCAATGACCTGAGTAACAGGGAATTCATGGTAAATTTGAAAAGCATGTATAAAATGATTTTCCTTGTCTTCCTGTCATGCTGTAAAGAGTCCAAATGAGGTTCAGTTTTGGATACAGACGTAGATTTCAACAGGAACGTGAGACTGACTTTGCATCAGTTGAAAGTGGCAAAACTGACATCTTTCAGATGAAATCACCAATCCAGCCCTAACCGGCTCAGACGCCTGGACTAGCATGGCAATGATCCTGGTCTTTTTGGCAGAGACGTCGTCTTTTATACAACACAGACTCAACAGAGCCTCAGAAACAGCAAACCATCATTGTCTGTGTGTTTTCGGTGGGCATCGTGTGGAGAGCATCGCCTTAAACACAACGGAGACACAAGTTTACACTGCATCTTACAGGCAGCATTAATATTTCAAGCAGCCTTCTGAGTTTTTTCCTCTCACCTTTTATAGATCTTTTTATTAAGTTCTGAAAGACTATCAATGTTAACAGCGTTAAGTGATTTAGTTTTAGCCCTGCTGTGTTTGAAATGCTAATGCCACTCCTAAAATATGACGTGAATGTCAGAAAGTAAAGACTTTGTGTGCTGTTTTTTTTCAGTCAAGATTTAACACGCATACAATTATGGCTGAATAGAAATGTTGGAGTAAAAAACGGGATGGGGATATTTTTGACATTCATTTGCAGATGTAACGCCGTGGTCAGGGTCAAAGAACGACTGCACGCCGGAATCCTATCTGCATTAATAAACCTGACAGCACCTCGGCTCTGCGGAAAACAAGCCCTCAGATATTAAATAATGCAGTGGTAATAAAGACGTCATTCTTTATTATTCCTTATAACTGATTTCGGATGGCGTGCACAATTGCTCCTGATGAAAGAACACATGGATAATTGCAGGCCAGGAGTGAGAGCCGAAAGAAAGAGAGTCCAGCAGTCCGTCAGCCCGACAGAACAGGGATAATCAAGGTCTTCGACTCTCCTGACCAAACTCTTATCAAAGGGCATGTTTTATGGACATCTGACTTTTAGCCCCCCAAAAATAATGAATGCATTTGATCCGACATGAAAGAGACAGAAGGCCAGCTCTTCTCCTGGAGAACCGCAGACAGATGATTAATAATCAAATTAAAGATGAATTTTTACCGCCCCACCATCCACAGCCGTATATTAACACAAAGCAGTCAGAGTGCATGACGTCTTATCAAGACCTATAGATTAATTTATATGCTTTTTTTGAATGGAATAATTATAGTTAAAATATAACTATATGCATATTTATTAATTTAATATGCATTAATAATTATTTACTCTTAAATTATATTTGCCATTTTTAATGTGAAGGTATCATGCTGGTACAGAGCTAAAACTATTAAAAATATATTCATACCTTAAAGAGGCCATATGACGCCCTTGATGATGTTTTCAGGCTCTACTAGAACAGGTTTTCCTGCTTGAATGTTGATTATTTTCCTCATATTCTCCATTGTTGCGGCTCCTCTCTTCCCAGTCTGTCAGTAACGCTCTGGACTGTGTCCCGAAAGCATCGTTAGCCAACTATGGTCGCAAGTTCAGTCGTTATCATCAGTTCAACAAGTCGGTGTTTCCCGAAACCATCGTCCCGACGAACATTCGCAAACAGCGTCGCAGAGGTGTGTGTGTGAGCGACAGATCTCGAGCTGCGGTTAGAAGCAGTTTCTAGTTTGCATGTGGACTCAATAAATCCTAATCTTGAGCAAAATAAGCAAGATGACATTCAGTGCAACCTGTGTCTTTTATTTAGAATACATGCAAATGTCATTTACGTCTTTTAGTTTGTCAAGAGATTTAACGTGTTGTTTTTGAAGAGTGCGCATGTGTGAACGAGCTCTAGTGCGTGAGAACGAGCCTATGATTGAATCTGTAAATAAAGCAAAATAACTGAGGTAAATGAGAAATATTCCTCAGATGCATGACTGTAATTTATAGCAAAATATTTAGCATTAATTTGATCTCAAAGGGATTCAAAAGAAGTTATTACTCCACCACCTGCGTGACATCATTAACCAACGTGGTTGAACGACTAATATGCGACAATCCGGTTTTGGGAAACAGTATTGTTTGGGAAACAAATACTAGCTCAGATATATACTGAGCTAGTATATATCTTCAACGATGCATCGTATAGTAGTTAAGCAGTGAGTGACGTCTCTGTACGGAAAACACACCCCTGTTTACTTCCTGTCTCCATGAAGCCCCTCCTTCTGAAAAGCACACTGTGCTCTGATTGGTCGGCTGGAGCAGTGTGCTGTGATTGGTCGAGCGCTTCAAGTGTGTTTGGGAAATGTCCCGCCCTTTTCCATAACCACCGGTTTAACACACTACTAACTAACTCAACCAGGCCCCGCCCCTTTATTCTGCGTATGAATTATTATAATGAGGAATATTGTGACGTGTTCGTTCCCGGAAGAAACTCAAGACTACAATGGAGGCGTTTCAGGAGTTCAGAAACACTGACACTGATATAGAGAAGAACTGGAGCTTTACACACTAAACAGAACAGGTGCTCTTGAACTCAATCCATTATACTGATTCGCATCCTGACACTGACTGTGACACTGAATAAGCATTTATCTTCATGTAAACAGCTTAGCTCTATTCTAGAGATTTCTGCCCTAGAGTTTGACATGCATCAACTGCAAGAAAAATTCCCATTATGTGCAAAGAAACTTTGTGCCTAAAATATATTACAACACTGCCAGAGCAGAAGATGTGAATAGCGTTGTTATTGAATATATTTTACTTTCAGTGCTGTCATGAAAACCCCTGATTATATGCTGCAGTTTATAGAAACATTATATATGGAAGCACTTTTAAAGCCAAATCTAGACTGAATGACTTTTTTTTGCTGAATACAGTTCCAGCTTTCGAAAAATGCATTATCTCAAAATGTTTCAATATCTCATAATACCGAGGCTAACACTGCAGTAAAGCTCAACACACAGAGGCAAATTCAGTGAAAACCTGCATCATATTCATTATCTGACACCCAGTTTAACCAGGAGCTATCTGTGCCTAAACTATGTGTATTTCAATAAAACTGTCGTCTCGAGGAACTGCAGCACAACTTTCATTCAGCACAGTTTTCTTCTTATGTCTACATCGTTACCCCATTTCCATAATTCCTGATGAATAACACAGATAATGTGCAAATACATAACACTCAATGCATTCATTTTTCCCACATTATATACTGTAAATTAGCATAACAGGCACACAAAAACAATTCTCATCAACGCATGTATTATATTCACTTTATGCTGAACCATAGCCATCAGTGACATTATTTGAAGAAGAAAATTAAACTTCAGAGAAGAAGGGACTCCAGGGGAAGATGGTCCTCGAAGCAGAAACTGGGAAGAGAGAATGAACATCATCTAAATGAGGTTAAAATGAAGCAGCAGGCAAATTGTACAGTAATAGTATAGCATTTGCTTAAACAAAATGGCTGAAAAAAAGTGACAAATAGCTTCTTTATTGATGGTTCAATGAAGAACATTTATGTTGTGTTGTTATAAAAGTGTCTTTATCCTGCAAAAGGTTCTTTAGATTATTAAAATGTCCTAAAAAATGGTTATCTTAAGAACTGATCACTTAACGGTTCTTTGGGGAATTTAAAATGGTTCTTCTAGCATTGCTGTAAAAAAAAAAAAAACTTTTTAAGAGTGCATTTGGCTTTTTTGTTCATAGACAAACTAATGGTTTTCATCCCACGATAAAAATGATTTATTCTCTTCTTACGGCTACAAGTATTTTTTTGTTTTTTGAAAACATCCATGTTTATTCCACCATCCGGCCATAGACGACGGACTCATGCATTAATGCAGGTGTAGTGCACAATATTTGATTCTTTCCTCTCTCTGTGGCATTGAATCATTCCAGCATGTCGGCTCGCATCGGAGCAGTTGTCATAAATTATTGAAAGTGAAGGCTTGTGTAAACCAACATGTTCCCTCGCAGGGCCCTCATCAGAAACACGCGTCGCACCCGTGATAGAGACACAGCTCAGATTATGTATGCCAAGCGCCCTCGCCGTGAGGATTACAGGCCTTCCCACCAAGCAATTACGCTGTGGAAGTATGGCTGGAGTACTTAACAGGACCATGAGGGAATATGTGTGGAATATGGGACAAACACGAGCACTGAGGGAGAAGCTCAACCAATAGCACAGATGGCAGCGAGTGTGAGTGTGTGGCGCTTTTCCTCTTTAGAGGGATGGAGAGCAATTACCAGAAGAGTTGAGAGCGTGTTATATAAGGAACTACATTAAAATACTGAGTCGGTTTTATAAGTGGTGGGGATTTTTTCACTGTTTCTGTTTCCGCAGACTGTTTCTGCGGGTCACATTAGCCGTGTTTTCATTACCCTTCAAATTGCGCAAATTGAAATTGCGAATTGAAAATATGCCAAAGGAAATACATCAATTTCGCAAAAACTCCCATATATATCGCAAAAACTTTTTACACTCGCTTGAGGTGGTTTTTCAGCCAATTCGAAAAAGGAATATTTCGCAAAACTGCATTTACTGCATTCGCATTTTCAGGTCAGGTCACCTGACGTACGTAACAGTCGATCATTCATTAAAGAAGGCGCGATATGTTTGGACTAGGGATGCACCGAATCCAGGATTCGGCCGAATATTGGGCTTTTTGACAGGGTTCGGTTTCTGAAGAACCTTAGAATTTTTTCCCACCGAACCGAACCCTAGGCTTGCACTACGCTGGTCGCCGTCACGCCGCCGTTGATTACGGGAAGGTGTTTGCGTAGGTGGACCGTTCGAATGCAGTAGGCTGTGAGAAAGTGAAAATGGAACTTGTGAGCAAAAAAAGTGTTTTGCCAGCCCCCTCGACTCGAGGACTGACTGGGCATGCTCCTGTTCCGATATCTGTCTTGTGTTTTCCTTGTCTTGTGTGGACTTTTGTTATATCCTGTTCTGTGCCATGTTTTGTAGTCCTTTGTAGTTTTTCTTGTTTATTAGTCTCTCCAGGTGTTTCTAATTAGCCCCGCCCCCTTGTTATCTTGTTCAGCTGTGTATTTAAACCTCTGTGCTTCAGTTGTTGCTTTGTCGGTCGTTGTTGTGTGTAGCTGTTTCTAGCTTGTTTCTTCCGTGTCCTGAGTTCATGTTCTGTTGGTTTGCCCTGGATTACCTGTTTGTTTAATGCTTGCACTTGGATTCTCTCCGATTCACTCCTGCCTCAACGTTACAGAACGACCGACAAGTTATGAATCCAGCAGCATTAAAGAGTAATATCTGGCCAAGTAAGCGACTACGCCTGATTCTCATTCCCAGGATGGCTGCTGTCATCCCTGCCAAGTCTGAGTCTCTTCACTTCACGTCAAGCCCTGCCGATCCAGAGACTGTTCACGTCACGCCCGCCGATCCAGAGACTGTTCACGTCACGCCAGCCGATCCAGAGACTGTTCACGTCACGCCTGCCGATCCAGAGACTGTTCACGTCACGTCTGCCGATCCAGAGACTGTTCACGTCACGCCTGCCGATCCAGAGACTGTTCACGTCACGCCAGCCGGTCAAGAGACTGTTCACGTCACGCCTGCCGATCCAGAGACTGTTCACGTCACGCCAGCCGATCCAGAGACTGTTCACGTCACGCCTGCCGATCCAGAGACTGTTCACGTCACGCCAGCCGGTCAAGAGACTGTTCACGTCACGCCTGCCGATCCAGAGACTGTTCACGTCACGCCAGCCGGTCAAGAGACTGTTCACGTCACGCCAGCCGATCCAGAGACTGTTCACGTCACGCCAGCCGATCCAGAGACTGTTCACGTCACGCCTGCCGATCCAGAGACTGTTCACGTCACGCCTGCCGATCCAGAGACTGCTCACGTCACGTCTGCCGATCCAGAGACTGCTCACGTCACGCCTGCCGATCCAGAGACTGTTCACGTCACGCCTGCCGATCCAGAGACTGTTCACGTCACGTCTGCCGATCCAGAGACTGTTCACGTCACGCCTGCCGATCCAGAGACTGTTCACGTCACGCCAGCCGATCCAGAGACTGTTCACGTCACGCCTGCCGATCCAGAGACTGCTCACGTCACGTCTGGCGATCCAGAGACTGTTCACGTCACGCCTGCCGATCCAGAGACTGTTCACGTCACGCCTGCCGATCCAGAGACTGTTCACGTCACGTCTGCCGATCCAGAGACTGTTCACGTCACGCCAGCCGATCCAGAGACTGTTCACGTCACGCCTGCCGATCCAGAGACTGTTCACGTCACGTCTGCCGATCCAGAGACTGTTCACGTCACGCCTGCCGATCCAGAGACTGTTCACGTCACGCCTGCCGATCCAGAGACTGTTCACGTCACGCCTGCCGATCCAGAGACTGCTCACGTCACGTCTGGCGATCCAGAGACTGTTCACGTCACGCCTGCCGATCCAGAGACTGTTCACGTCACGCCTGCCGATCCAGAGACTGTTCACGTCACGTCTGCCGATCCAGAGACTGTTCACGTCACGCCAGCCGATCCAGAGACTGTTCACGTCACGCCTGCCGATCCAGAGACTGTTCACGTCACGTCTGCCGATCCAGAGACTGTTCACGTCACGCCTGCCGATCCAGAGACTGTTCACGTCACGTCTGCCGATCCAGAGACTGTTCACGTCACGCCAGCTGATCCAGAGACTGTTCACGTCACGCCTGCCGATCCAGAGACTTTTCACCTTACGCCTGCCGATCCAGAGACTGTTCACGTCACGCCTGCCGATCCAGAGACTCTTCACCTCACGCCTGCCGATCCAGAGACTGTTCACGTCACGTCTGCCGATCCAGAGACTGTTCACGTCACGCCAGCCGATCCAGAGACGTTCACGTCACGCCTGCCGATCCAGAGACGTTCACGTCACGCCTGCCGATCCAGAGACTGTTCACGTCACGTCTGCCGATCCAGAGACTGTTCACGTCACGCCTGCCGATCCAGAGACTGTTCACGTCACGCCTGGCGATCCAGAGACTGTTCACATCACGTCTGGCGATCCAGAGACTGTTCACGTCACGCCTGCCGATCCAGAGACTGTTCACGTCACGCCTGCTGATCCAGAGACTGTTCACGTCACGCCTGCCGATCCAGAGACTGTTCACGTCATGCCTGCCGATCCAGAGACTGTTCACGTCACGCCAGAGACTGTTCATGTCTCTTCTACCAAACAAGTGTCTATGGACAAGATGGTCGCCGCTGTGCCAGTGTCTCCGGACAAGATGGCCTCCGCCACGCTGTCTGTTCCTGTTCCAGTGCCGGTGTCTGTTCCGATTCCTGAGCCGGTGTTCATTCCTGAGCCGGTGTATGTTCCTGAGCCGGTGCCTGCTCCAGCCTATGATTCCGTAGCTGCCCCCAAGAAAATTTTTTTGGGGGGGGGGGGACAGAAGGTCCCGCGATGGGACCATGGAGGCCGTGCCGCCATGGTCTCCTGAACTTCCGGTTCCACCGTGGCCGCCCGAGGTGTCTTCTCCACCGTGGCCGCCCGAAGGGTCTTCTCCACCGTGGCCACCCGAGGGGTCTTCTCCGCCCTGGTCCCCTGAACTGCCTGGTCCACCCTGGTCACCCGGACTATCTGGTCCGCCCTGGCCATCTGAAGGGTCCTCTCCGCCCTGGCCGTCTGAAGGGTCGCCTGCTCCGCCCTGGTCGCCTGCTCTGCCCTGGCCGGCTGCTCTGCCCTGGCCGGCTGCTCTGCCCTGGCCTTCCGTCCTGCCGCAGCCTCCAGGCCCTCTTCCGCTCCACGGGCCTGGCCCTCCATCTCGCCCCCGGGTCCGCCTCCGCTCCACCTCCCTCCTGGACTGTTTTCATGAGGAGCGTCTGGAATCCGCTCCTTAAGTGGGGGTTATGTCACGATTCCTGTCTTTTGTTTTCCTTGTCTTGTGTGGACTTTTGTTATTTCCTGTTCTGTGCCATGTTTTATAGTCCTTTGTAGTTTTTCTTGTTTATTAGTCTCTCCAGGTGTTTCTAATTAGCCCCGCCCCCTTTTTACCTTGTTTAGCTTGTTTGTCTGTGTATTAAAACCTGTGCTTCAGTTGTTGGTTGTCGGTCATTGTTGTGTGTAGCTGTTTTTTGCTCCTGTCCTGAATTCCGTGTCCGGAGTTCATGTTCTGTTGGTTTGCCCTGGATTACCTGTTTGTTTAATAAATTAATACTTGCACTTGGATTCTCTCCGCTTCACTCCTGCCTCAACATTACAGTTCCACACCCAAACAAGCAACACAAAGCTGATGTGTGTCCCCACCCGTGATGTAACGAGGGCAGGGAACAACACAACGCTTAAAATCTTGCTTGCTCGCCATTGACATGATATATATATTGAGCTTGACAGACAACAATACATATGACAAGGACAGATATACAGAGAGCGCTTGCTGAAGGAACAGAAGCTATCGCGGTCTGATTTCAGGGGTGCTTTATAGTTTCCTGGTCTATGACGTCACCTATGACGTCTCGTCTTTCCATTGGACTGATTTTACACGTGCTTCACGATGCAATCACGCAGGGCGTTCCCTTTACAAACCACCCTTTACAAACCAACTGCAATTGTTTTATTGAAGGTGTAATGTATTAAATGCAAATAAAACATGCATGAAGTGTCTTTATAATATGAGTTATATTCATTTCTAGGGTTTGTTTTGTTTGTCTTATGTATAGCTTGGTTAATCAGACTTTTAGCTACAACTCTTTTTATTATATAAACAAGTCATTGAATGTCTACAAATTTATGACACTGATCTGAGATCAGGAATCATATATAGGGGTTCATAAAGATGATCGCCCCCTAACAATGAACGATGGGAATTGTGAAGCGTTTTGAAACAGTTATGATGTATAAAGCCTTGTTTACTGAGATCATGTGACTTCGGCAGCTTGATAAGTTTGACATTGTAATTACACGTGACGTTCCACTCGTGATGTTATATAATTATGCGTTTTTATGGCAACTTTATTAACGACTAAATTAATCTGCACCGGTCAGGTGGTACAGTGGTCACATGTAGGAGCTCTCAGAAAATTCCCAGGTTACAAGTCGTAATTACGAGTTCTCTGAACACATGAATGCTTTTTACAAGGTGGAAACTCGTAATTACGGTAATTGCGGGATGAAATGCACCGAATGCTTTGAAACAAGTGATTCGCAAAGGTTTCGACGCTTCACTTGTTAACATGAAATATGAACATGAAGTTTTAACGACTCCTCACTCCTGTAATCGCTGAAGAGCTGTAGGCTTACCAGTAATTATAATGAAGGACGGTCACATTAACAGTATTTTAAACACATCCGCCCTGTATCTCCCACTGAGAATTGTTTTAGCATAAATTAAGTAATTATTTGTGCAGTGCCTTGTGTACCTGTTGAAGATTAGTAGCGAAGTGAAATTGCAAATGAGCTGTGGATTCATTTCAAAGAGGGAGTGCCTTTGATGGGTCATTCTGTTTGAAAAAAAGAAGTAAATAATCTTGTTATTTTAGGTTTTCGTGAATTTGTGATACCTAAATATTGTTAAGGATTTCATTTTCCTACAATTTATTTCAGAGGTCAATCCAGCAGAAACATTTAACCTGTGATTATAATTACTACAAGAAAAAGATGTCAAAACAACCAGCCAAATGACAATTACTGGGACATGATTAATAGTTCTCCTGTCCTTGATTTAATATGTTGTCAAGCTCCAAAATCACAAAAAGCATAAACTAAACCATAAATGCATGATGAAAGCCTGTATGATTTGAGCACTACAGTATATGTTCCAAGTCATAGATTTGTGTGAGAAAATGATAGAATTCTAGTGTTTTGTTTTCATTTTTAAGCATATTGTTGTGCTGAGTGAATATGGGTGGTTTCCTTTTATCATTGATGATGTTGAAAGCTAAAGTGATTATAACTTTCATTATCTAAACGTCCAGGTTAAATCCTACATTTTCCAATCAGTTCTAAGAAAGACTTTTTTCTTTAAAGAATAAGAGGTTAAAGAATAACAACAACTTTAATTAAATGGAGTCAGATTAATTATTATGGAGTCAGATAAATAACTGAATTATGCACGTCATCCCTCAACTGCTTTTTGTTCTAATTATTGGTTCAAAATAGCAGCAAAAGCTTCCAGCCTTACAGGATTATTCAGTCTTGTGCATTTTCTTTCCTTTTTTTCAGGCTTCCTCTAAACTCCAGCTGGATGCTACCTTGCAGAAGGCTCTCTTCTTTCCCACATCTCTTGTGGAGAGTGTTGACCTGTGCCCCCGTATGCATGGATGGCTTAAGGGGCGTTCCCTACTGAGTGTCCGGCTCCGGCACGACCCACGCCTGAGCCCTGAGGTTTACTTTAAATGTGGGATTCCACCTCACACATTAGAGGAATGTCAGGCCTGAACAAACACATTACCGTCACAGCAGAATCCCTCCTCCTCCTCCTCCTCCTCCTCCTCCTCCTCCTCCTCCTCCTCCTCCTCCTCTTCCTTCTCCTCTTCCTCCTTTTCCTCCTCCTCCTCATCCTCATCCTCCTCCTCTTCCTCTTCCTCTTCCTCTTCCTCCTCCTCTTCCTCTTCCTCCTACTCTTCCTCCTCCGCAGGGGGCGCTGACGAGCTAACACACCAGCAGGGGCCGTGACGAGCTAACACACCAGCAGGGGCCGTGACGAGCTAACACACCAGCAGGGGCGCTGACAAGCCAACACACCAGCTGGGGGCGCTGACGAGCTAACACACCAGCAGGGGGCGCTGACGAGCTAACACACCAGCAGGGGGCGCTGACGAGCCAACACACCAGCAGGGGCGCTGACGAGCTAACACACCAGCAGGGGGCACTGACGAGCCAACACACCAGCAGGGGCGCTGACGAGCCAACACACCAGCAGGGGGCACTGACGAGCCAACACACCAGCAGGGGGCACTGACGAGCCAACACACCAGCAGGGGCGCTGACGAGCCAACACACCAGCAGGGGGCACTGACGAGCCAACACACCAGCAGGGGCGCTGACGAGCCAACACACCAGCAGGGGCGCTGACGAGCCAACACACCAGCAGGGGCGCTGACGAGCCAACACACCAGCAGGGGGCGCTGACGAGCCAACACACCAGCAGGGGCGCTGACAAGCTAACACACCAGCAGGGGCGCTGACGAGCTAACACACCAGCAGGGGGCGCTGACGAGCCAACACACCAGCAGGGGCGCTGACGAGCCAACACACCAGCAGGGGGCGCTGACGAGCTAACACACCAGCAGGGGGCACTGACGAGCCAACACACCAGCAGGGGCGCTGACGAGCCAACACACCAGCAGGGGCGCTGACGAGCCAACACACCAGCAGGGGGCGCTGACGAGCCAACACACCAGCAGGGGCGCTGACGAGCCAACACACCAGCAGGGGCGCTGACGAGCTAACACACCAGCAGGGGGCACTGACGAGCCAACACACCAGCAGGGGGCACTGACGAGCTAACACACCAGCAGGGGGCGCTGACGAGCCAACACACCAGCAGGGGGCGCTGACGAGCCAACACACCAGCAGGGGGCGCTGACGAGCCAACACACCAGCAGGGGGCGCTGACGAGCTAACACACCAGCAGGGGCGCTGACAAGCTAACACACCAGCAGGGGGCGCTGACGAGCTAACACACCAGCAGGGGGCGCTGACGAGCCAACACACCAGCAGGGGGCGCTGACGAGCTAACACACCAGCAGGGGGCGCTGACGAGCCAACACACCAGCAGGGGGCGCTGACGAGCTAACACACCAGCAGGGGCGCTGACAAGCTAACACACCAGCAGGGGGCGCTGACGAGCTAACACACCAGCAGGGGGCGCTGACGAGCTAACACACCAGCAGGGGCGCTGACGAGCTAACACACCAGCAGGGGGCGCTGACGAGCTAACACACCAGCAGGGGGCGCTGACGAGCCAACACACCAGCAGGGGGCGCTGACGAGCTAACATACCAGCAGGGGCGCTGACAAGCTAACACACCAGCAGGGGCGCTTTTTATGATTTTAGTATTATAAAAAGATATCTTTTTTTTAGATAAATGCATACAAAAAATGTTAGATTCTTTAAACTTGCAAGCGACTCTCAAATCAGTAAAAAAAACACACACAAAAACACTCAGCACTTATGTCTTTTAAAACAATTTAGAAATGTCTGCTTTTAAACTTCCATCAGGGCACCAAATGGATGCTATTTTTGCTTCTGGGAGCAACATTAAGCTTGCGAATCTGAATGTCAAACGAACTAGAGAACAAGTTATAAAAACAGAAGCAACATTGTTATTGCATTATGAGACAGCAGAGAACGCTTACTAATGTTCCTGATGCTCAACACTCCTCTTGGGCTCAGAAATCGTTGATTATGTTCAAAACAGCCTTGATTTATTAGATGTTCACATTCTCTGATTAACTGATTAAATTCACCTGCTTTCAACATGTCTTTACTCTTTACTCAACATAATATTTGCTCTTAATCGAAAACTCTCAACACCTGAGTGAATTGGCATATTCAGATTTAAGATGTGGGTTATTACACCAGACATAAGATAACTGTGTTTAATTACACCATGTGAGATGAGATAAGCTCATTATTAAACAGTTCTGGCCAGTGTTTGTCATTGTGAGGATTCTCAGAATGGTATTTGAGAATGCCTGACAAACACTTCTCAGAAACTTGAGTTTTTTTTTTTATTCTATTTTCTACCGTGACTCAATTATATGGAAATGACAGAGTTCGCATTCAAAGCTGATCAAGCCTGAACTTCCTCCTGGAATAAGCGAGGCTGTTTCCACCTGCAGTGATGAGTGTGTTGCTCACGTCACACACACTCTCAAACACTCACACACACACTCTCACTGCAGCTGCAGAATAATAATCCTGAACGAATGAGAGACACTTTCAGCCTCAGAGATTCTGCTTCAGGACGACAGAGGAGCTTCACTTTCACTCTCATCAAGATACTAATCAATCTATCTATCCATCCATCAGTCCGTCCGTCCATATGTCCGTCTGTCTGTCCGTGTGTGTGTGTGTGTGTGTGTGTGTGTCCGTCTGTCTGTCCGTCCGTGTGTGTGTGTCTGTCTGTTCCTTCTTCCACCCAGGCTAGGACTCACTGCGAGATCAAAAACTCCTCCAGTTTTGTCCTTTGTCTGGTGTGTGACATTATGTCCTAAAGAAAGTGTCCACGTGTTCCTGCATCTGCACAGACTGGAGATGCAGTCTAACGCCAGAGTTGGAGTAAACTGAGAGACCAGTAAATAAACAGGAGATGAGAGATGCTACTGTAGATTAGCATCTGAGACGCGGCGTATCCCAGCTAACTCTGAACACGAGATGTGTGACAGCTATGATGCATTACTGGTGGGAAGCAGAAGTACCTGAAGGCGATCAATCTTCACTTTAATTCAAAGCTGTTCGCTTTATCATATTGTCAGAGAGCGCAGGCGTGCAGGTTTGAGCGAAGCGTGCTGATAGCGAAAGCAGAAAAAAGATGATCGATTAGCTAATGGCAGAAGCCGAGCCATTGGAATCTTCTCGTTTGTTAGGATGCTAATGACGAGTTTGATTTATCGCTGTTGACGGCGAGCAAGTGACGCACGCAGAAAGTTTTCTCACTTGGTTTGGCTCGTCATGGATTGGCATTGATATTCAAGAGGTAACCTTTAGCAGCAAGATGGAGCTCAGACCCATGTGACATGTTCATTTCTCTCAGTCTGCAGGAGAGCTGAGGTGCAGAGACTCGGTTTGATCCAGAAGATACTCTGAGACACACACATCAGGCCATGAGGGTCTCAAAACCAGTGTTGGGCAGTGACGCGTTACTGTAACGCAGTTACTTTTGACAGTAACTCATACTGTAACGCATTACTTTTTAAATAAATTAACTCCGTTACCGTTACCATATGGTGCGTTGTCCGTTACTTTTTAAAATTAATTAATTTTGGCTGAAGTGTAGCCTACAGCCTAACCTGTTTACAGCAGCGACGCATTGTTGGTGGTAGGGTTGCCACCCGTCCCTTAAAATACGGAATTGTCCCGTATTTACAAGTAAAATGATGCGTCCGTATCAAATCAATAAGGGACGCGATTTGTCCCGTATTTTACATAAGGCCCACACATAGCCTAGTTGGATAAAAACATAGGCTTTACTATACTAATAGCAAATAGCCTATAAATAAATCAATTTCACAATAATGTTACATTATGATTCGAATCAAATGAATTTTGTCCATTTTCTAAGTTTAGAAAATGCACATTTATACGGGCTGAATTTTATAGGCATAAAATAAATATTGTTTAGTAATTATGTGAATTACACTGCGCAAACTACTACCCACCGAATGAAGAAGGGTTGGCTCTCAGTCTCCACAGAACAAAATATTTATTTTATTTTATTTTAATCGCATTTATGAGGAAAAAACAATGTTACAGACGTGAGAGTTCTCCGTTACGGACGCAACGCGCTCTGAAAGCGGCACTAAAAGATGCTTTAATACTTGCAGAGACATCAATCGAAAGCACAAAACCTTTCTTTAAAGTGAATTTCGTTTTGTATTAATTGTATCTTAATTGTAATCAATGTTTCATCAACCAATTGCCTGGATTTAATAAATAAGAAGTAAATATAGCAGACGATAGATAATCACGATATGGAGGCGCCGGCGCGTGAACTGGAGCTAGTCTCATAAATAAACCAAAATTCGGCGTATAAGGTAACCTACTTGCCTCACAGACATGTCTACTTTGAAACAGAACAATTCAAAACGAAAGAAAACAGACTGCAGACTGCTCTCTGCTTATGTAATCCGTATGAAATGTGCATTTCTCTCTGGCGCGTCTACCGAGAGTCAGCATAGTGAGTCACCTCAGAAATCCTTGTGATACAGTATATTCAGTTTGTGCTGGTCTGACTCAAATAAAATAGTGTTTAAAAATTACTTTCTGTTTAAGTCAGTTTTGTGTTTGTATAGACCATAACGCATAAAAGGGCATTAATGGGAACATTAAAGAATGTTTTTTTTAAAGTAACTAAAAAGTTACTTTTAACAGTAACGCATTACTTTTTGGTGTAAGTAATCAACAAAGTAATTAAGTTACTTTTTGAATGAAGTAACTGGTAACCGTAACTAGTTACTATTTCTTAGTAACTAGCACAACACTGCTCAAAACACACTCCACAGGTAATGACCTCGATGTATCTCAGGAAAAGCCTGTGCAAATCATTCATTACCTTCATATTAACCCAGGCCAGGCTCATTAGGAAAACGTTCCTGTGGCAACATTTCTGAAAAACGCTAAATACTAAACGATTCACTCGTTTTCTCGATGCATCGATTGCAAATCCTGACGATGCATATGCATCCATCTTGAAACATGTATTTTTCTAATCGTGAATAGTTCATTTCGGTCAATAATCGATTTAAAATGCTAAGAATCGAATTAATCGCGATTCGATAGCGATTCAGTGCTTTACAATATATAAACATTAAAGGCACACTGTGGAACTTTTCAACCTTTATAATATATTACCAAAACCCATTGAGATGGTACATCGACTTACAATAGGTTGAATGACACGTCTGCCGTAGCCTGAATGTGTCTGTATCGCTTTTCCTAGCACTATGTAACTTCGGGTTTCGGGTAGGAACCCGAGCACAAAAAGAACTACAAAATTCAACCGCTTTACGGCATACGTCACTTCCCCCACCACCTCCTCAGATTCTGACGTGAGTGCTCAACTCGCGTTTGATTGCCGTCTGTATGTTTTCGTCATGGCCGAACCAACCATAGACATAATAAATACATAGACGCCCTATTGGCCGCTTTGGAACGTTGCTGCGATACGTCAACGGGTCCGCCATTTTGCTGAGGGCAAGACTGCACTGTAATCAAATGTAAGTAAACGGGGGAGCTGCGTTTTTTCTGGATAAAAACAAACTGTTTTTAAATTTATCAACCGATTTCAGTGGTTTGTATGTGGTGTACAAAAAGTTCCATCTCTAGTTATTTAAAATCTCGATAGTTAGACTTGTAAAATATTTTTTTTAATAAAGAATGGTCAAAGCTCAGGCTTGTCATGTATCTGGCTTTTTATTCTTGGATAAGAATGGTGAAGACCCCCATACTGAGATATAATTTAAGTTTTCTTATTGTGGAAAAAGCATTTTCTGTGATTGACCAGATTTTAGCAATAACAAAGATAACTGATGGATCCTTTATAATAATACGTTATGGTACAACTACAGTGCAATGCAAATAGTATATAACATAAAGTGAGAAGTAATAGTAAATAGTTTAGTCAATAAAATAAACAAATAGTATACAGCAAATAAAATAGTAATGATTAGTATAATTATATAATATCATAAGTACAATAATACAATCATAAAAATATTGATAATAGCATAGCTTATTAATAATACTATAATAATAGCAATAGAATAAGAAATATCAATTACAGAATATACACAATAAAAAATAAGTTAAATAGTGACTTTAATATTTAACTGTTTTTGTTAAATTTCAGTTTTATTGATCAGTAATAGCCATTATAACAGAAGTAGCTTCAGTCAAACATACAGCAGGATACCATGTTAAAATAGCCTAAATATAAAGTTATGAAACTTCACTTTGCCCTCAGCCAAAACGATTTGCCAGAGAACCATTTATAGATTAATGAGACCAAAGATCGCCCGTTAGATATACACAATACGAATTATATCTCATGTTTAACCACTAGACTACAGACATCCGAGTCAGCGGCAAAACTTCAAAAGCACTGACCGAGGTACGGCTGTTCCAGGCGGGATAGACGAGCGCTGAGCGTCAGAAGCACTGGCCGAGGTACGCCTGTTCCAGGCGGGGTAGACGAGCGCTGAGCGCATCTTACAACTCCGAAAACGTCAGATCAAATTTTTAAATAGGCGCTATCTTTATAAACAAACCACATATTTGAGCTTTAAACAACTACATTGTCGACTGAAAAACTATTTAAACTACATTTCGTGCCACAATAACAGTAGTATTTTTTTATTTATCCTCTGAACGTTACTATTAGCCTACTAATTAAATCATGACCAAATACAACCAAAAACAAACGTTCAGTCTTGCTTGTGAAAGGTAATTCCTCGAAAGCTGTTTTCAATTGTGTGGCGATGTGTACAGCCCCAAACAGCGCACGAAACAGGCATTTTTCTCAATTCCCGGTATGAGAGGTATGGGAAAGTTGCCATCCCCAACATGGCGGCGCCGTTGACGTACGCTCCAGCGGCCAATAGGGCGTCTATGTATTTATTATGTCTATGGAACCAACAGCTACAAGGAAGAGGGCAAAGGTAATAGGACACTAAAAAATAAGAAAAAGGCATAGTGACAAATGAAAAGCCAGGACGAGGATCACCATTGGTCCAGCGTTCGCTCGCTGGCGTGAGCTACAGGAGGAGGAGGGGTGCCCGACCGATGCTGACGCTTGCCTGCACACAAATGCCGTTTCCAAGGTGACCCAGATAAATCATATAAGCAGTGTAGTAGTTTCTGGTATTCCGGCCACAGCCGATGGTGTTATGAGTGTAATAAAATGCCCACAGCCCATTGTTCATTTCTACACACAAACACTGCCCGCCACAGTGCAGGGCTCGCACAAATAAAGTCGACTCATGTCAAATGTACATTAAATGTAGTGAACGTTCCCACGACTCAGTGCCCACAAACACTACACACAACATGTCCCACGGTTTCTGTAAAACGAAACCAACACACATAAGTTACAGTCAGCTCAGGCCGACGGTGTTTTTAGTGCAGTAAATGTGCCCGCCGTCCCGCGCCCACATTCACTGACAGACATGTTAGCACTAAGCCCCACAGGGCTCGCCCCGCTCGCTCTCTCTCAGCAGACTGCTATAAGGGAATCGAGCGCGGCAAGGCTGCCCGCCTCAAACACTGCAAGCACACACAAACTAAAGACACGGGAGGCTGACCCACTGTCTATGGGCTGACCGGTTGACTGTTTGTTGACTTTTGCGACAGTGCTGCGGAGCTTGTGGCCTCTAGGGACGCTAGACGTGAAAGTTACAGGTCGAGCGCCACTAGTGGCCAAAAGTTCCGCGGTGTGCCTTTAAATGACTAAATGCGCGAATTAATGGAGACGTTGTGCGGCGTCATCCGCTACACCTCAGAAACACTATAGTGATCAAACTGCTC
Source organism: Rhinichthys klamathensis goyatoka (assembly GCF_029890125.1). Classification (NCBI taxonomy): domain Eukaryota; kingdom Metazoa; phylum Chordata; class Actinopteri; order Cypriniformes; family Leuciscidae; genus Rhinichthys; species Rhinichthys klamathensis. The sequence continues at coordinate 485,576 of NW_026607055.1, read as the reverse complement.
AAACCATTGATAAAGCTGCCACGTCATTGCGTGGGCACTAGGAAATAAAACGCTTTCATTGCGTGGAAACGTCACCGTTATTTTCTTTAAGATAAAATAGTGAAGTTTTACGTAAATGGGTCATACCATTGACATTACAGCCCGTTCTCAGCCCAAGGCGTCATACATGTGACGCTTTTGACATTTCGTCTATATCCAACGCACATGGCATCGTTTAGCGTGAATATGAGACGCAGAACCCAAGGCGTCATAACCGTACCCTACCCCAGACCTAAACCTACCCATAACAGTGCGTGTTATACTGACGCTAAAGGATGCCATGTGCGTAAGATTTCGACCAAATGTCATATGGCGTCACCTATATGACGCCAAAGGATGAGAATGTGTTGGACATTACCCGTCCTGAGCAGATGAAGTCAAACCCCACGTATTCAAGGGCGCGCATTTATTACATGGAAAGAGCAAACACATGGCTGTCTAGAATCCAAACGCACAGTTCCAATGAATCAAGAATGATACAACACCGCTAGCCTAGCTTAGCACAAAGACTGGAGGTAAACGGCTCCAGCTAGCATGCTGCTCATAATAAGTGACAAAATAACGCCACCATTTTCCTATTTTCATGTTGTGATTTGTATCGTCACAGTGTGTCCAAATAACAAAGTCATATGAGACACAGACATCTTCTAACCGTATGCATACTGGGAACTATATTCTCAGAAGGCGAAGCACTGCTACTTGGGCTGCACATTATAGAGTGGCCTTTTATTGTGGACAGCCCTAAGGCACACCTGTGCAAGAATCATGCCGTCTAATCAGCATCTTGATATGCCACACCTGTGAGGTGGATGGATTATCTCGGCAAAGGAGAAGTGCTCACTAACACAGATTTAGACAGATTTGTGAACAATATTTGAGAGAATTAGGCCTTTTGTGTACATAGAAAAAGTCTTAGATCTTTGAGTTCAGCTCATGAAAAATGGCGGCAAAAACAATAGTGTTGCGTTTATAATTTTGTTCAGTGTATATGTTTTGTCTATACATTTTGTCAATATATATTATCTTGTTTATTTGGAATTATGCCACATTATGACAATGACATGATTCGGTTTCACATTATTTGACCAATGCATTTCCCGTTGACTTTAAGCTGCACAACAAAATAAATGTTTGTTTTGAAAGAAAGCATCAGACCACACAAGAGAACGTGCTTCACTCGGTGCCTGATTTATGCCTTCAATTATCCTGCGTTTTCATTGGACTGATCAGAGTAGCGAATTGTGAGATATCAAAAACTAGAGGGAAAATATGCAAAACGTCATTCCATTAAGTTCGAGGCATGACGGAACAGCACGTTCTTGCAGGGCGAGATGTGTGTTCTGGAGGCATGTTTATGATCACATTTAACAGGAGCTATTTCTCAAAAACTATAGAGGATAAAAGGTGGGGGGTTTTTTCTGTAGATCATAAATAATGTCAGCAAAAGTGCCGGGAACAAGCTAGGTTAGCCTGACAAAGTATTTAGCACTTGTTATCAGATCTGCTGAGAGGAAAGGCAATGATAATACGCTTCTATATTCCCTTTCACAGACTTACGTCAGGGACTCGCACCTCAGAACAAGAGATCTGACCTCCACATGAAGAGCACTGCGGGATCATCTCCAATGTCATGATATATCTCAGCACAACGCGAACCGCCCAGACACACACACAATCTCATCTCGCTTTGACTTTTGCGCTGGTATTTGATGTTTGTTTTAGTCTTAGATTTCATCTTTTGCCTAAAAAAGAAAAATGAAGCCCATCATAGGCTATTAATTAATTTACGTCGATTTTACTCTCACTAAATAACATGTAGTTTGTTTATAAAATAATACTTAGTTGATGATAATGTGCAAAATTATGAAAATGCCTGTCAAACTGTAACATTTTCATTTGTGATAAATATTTTCACAACATAAGATTAGCGCATATACCAACCAGATAATCATTTTATATACAGTATATACAGCATATTACATATATACAGCAATCATGTCTTGTGTGATTTTCTGTTATAGAATCAGACCTACAGTAAATGCCAGATTTGCTAATTAATCAATATTGATCTAATCGGTCAAACAGGTTTGCAAAAAGTTCTGAAATAGTTAAGTGCGATTAAATTAAAATCATTGACAAAATAAGAAAAAATCCTCATAAACACTTTCCATAATTTTGTCATTTTAGTTTTATATACTGTTTGAAAGTTTATATTAGACAAAGAAAAGTTCTCAAAAGTTTTTTTTCTCTTTCAGAAGATGAAAATGAACTTGCATGCTGGTAGTAATGAAATAATGTTTCTTTTAACAACCATGTAAAATATCTAGGACATTTAGAACCATTTAATATATATAAAATCTGCGTGCAACAGTGATAAAAGCTGCTTTTTCTCCCTCATCATCGCCTGCTTTTGATCACCGGTTTCATTGCAGCTCATCAGTGAACAAACACCTGAACAAACACAATCAACAAAGAAATTAAGAAATTACCGCTTTTGTTACATCTCGTTAAGCTGATGTTTTTCAAGTTCAATGTTCTTTTATCTCAACTCATTTTCATGTTCCACAAATAGGCAACATGCTTTCAAAAGCATCGCAGCCTTTAGAAATCGCTACTAATAGGTTCATTAGATTCTGCTTTAGTCTTTACAAACTCTGTGAAAGTCCATTTCATTACACATTTCACTCAAATGACCGTGTTGTGTTTGAGACGACTGAGTGAAGGAACTCACGCTTGTGATTCACTGACAGGTTATTTTCCACAGTCTAACTTTGCTTTTGACATTTCCTGAATTTTGAGATGGTTGAACAGTGTCGACACCAAGACTGCAGTTATTTGATCAAACATACAGTAAAACAGTGTAATATTACTCCAGTGTAAATCATCTGTTTTCTATGTGAATATACAGTAAAGTGTAATTTATTCCTGTGATCAAAGCTGAATTTTCAGCATCATTACTCCAGTCTTCAGTGTCACATGATCCTTCAGAAATCACTCTAATATGAGGATCTGATGCTCAAGAAACAATAATGATTATTATCAGTGTTGAAAACAGTCGTGCTGCTTCATATTTCAGTGGAAACCGTCATATATTTTATTTTTCAGGATTCTTTGAGTAATAGAAAGTTCAAAAGAACAGCATTTATTTGAAATAGAATCTTTTGTGACATTATAAATATCTTTATTGTCACTCTTGATCAATTTAATGTGTCCTTGATGAATAAAAGTATTAATTAACTAAACTAGAGCTATAATAAAATCTTGAACTGAGTCATCTCCTGACACTCACGACATCGAGGTCAAAGATCAGATTCCCAGATTCGGATAAAAGTGTCCAGTGAATAACTGAGTCATCGAGTGTTTGAGCTCAATAAAGGAACGCAATTCCCTTCTGCAACATCCAGATAAACATTATTAATGTGGTAACTGCGCTTTAGGACGTGGTAAATGTAACTACGTTAAAGGATCGGGGAAGGAGGAGGCGGGAACGTTCAAACAACTTTAATATATCAAAATAAACAAAACACAAAACGAAATTACATTCCAAATTAAACCAGAAAAGGCAATATCTATGATTCCATCATGCATTTGTTTTGCCAAAATCTTGTCTTTTTCTTCAAGGCCTTGTTGAGCTCTCGGTGTGTATTAGTGATGTTAGCATATTGTTTGGTTTTGATAACTCAAAATCAATAGACAATATAGTGTGTATGTGTGTGTGTGTATAGGTGCTTTTTCATTTTGTCATGTGTATTGTGTCCTTTTTCTCAGTGTGGACATCCTTTATCCACATGTGTGCATCCAATAGACAATACAGTATCTAATGCAAATGAGTATGCATATATTTGTCTCTTCGTGTGCAGTAAGTCTGTGTCTTTGTGCATTTCTTAGTGTGTGTTTGTCCTCTGCCCACTTGTTTTCCATCTATGTGCAAATACTGCTGTCCGCAGTCTCTGAAATGGTTTGATCTCTTCTTGTTTCTCTTCTAATTGTCCATTCTTTTCCATTTGGACAGTAAGTCCTTCTAGAAGAAGCAGTCTCTGGTGTGGTTCGAGCCTGTGCCTCTCCATCAGTAACATCCATCCCATGGTGTGTCTCCGGGTTTCAAGATCATTTAGGCCTGGAGTTCTGGATCTTGCAGGTCTGGAGATCTCTGTATTTCTCCACTGGTTCTACTGGCCATCTCGTCATTCAAACCCCCAAATCATCTTTCTCCAGGAGTTACACGTTTCAGACCAACATCTCGATGCTAATATCTGAAACAATGGTCAAAAGAAGACGTTGCCCCACAATCATCTTTTCACATTCAAACATCAAAGCAGAAGTTTCATCTCAAAACATCAAACATCGGTAATGTTTTTTAAAAATTATTTCTAAACATAATGCCATTAAAACATTTATTATAAATTACAACTACATATCAATGCTAATAAAACATATTTCATAAATCAGAAAGAATCACCCCCCATTTGATAGTAAACCTTTTTCTAGAATGTGTTACTATTATAAAACTAATTCTATTTTGCATCAGCATCTGCTTGAGACTGAGCTACAGTCATGTTGCTCGTGCAGAGATGTTGTAAGGATTCAGGGCGGATCTAATCCGTGGGGAATTTGCATATCATAATTAATAATTGGTAATTAATAATTATTCATACATGTTTGGATTAGATCTGTCTTACATGTTAATAAATCTCCCGATAAGGGAGGATCGGTCATTCTACCTGCATGCGTGCATGTGAATCCCGGAAATTAACCACAAGTTGCTTGCAGTTAATTACCCGGGCCATGTTTCACACACAGGTAAAATGAATTAGCTCAATTGTCAGGATAATATTTGTGGGATCCACAATATCATCTTACTTTATAGGATGTCAGGAAACGCAATTCTCTGGCCAGAAGAATTGGGTTTCCCGCCCATCAACACATAACGTTAACGTTACTCTTTAAAGTATCTGTAATTCATAAAGCTTGTAGCATTTAGACCTTTGGCACTTAAGTGACTTGAAATTGAGCAAAAAGACAGCACATCAATCTAATGAATATATAATTAATTTAATAGAGGCATGACTACTTATGTATTTACTACGGTTACATGGGATATATGTATTTACAAACACAGACAACAATGAACGATACAATAAGACATCAATGAACGAGAAATGCATAAAGTTTGGACAATTGATAACTTACACGCGTGAGCGAGTAAGAGAGAGAGGAAAGGGGATGGGGAGAGAGAGAACAGAGAAATTGGGAGAATTTCATTGGCAGGAAGACATTCACCTCTCCGATTACAACACGGAACATCATCTTAAAACTTCTTAGAAGCTCTATAAAGAGATTTATACTTGCAATCAACTTATGTTATGGTTTCTCTCTGTGCCGAAACATTCCTGTACGGCCCTGTCTGGCCGCGTGAGCTGAGTCCTTTGGGTGTGAGGAAGCGTCACGTGGGCTGCTTGGCGCGCGTGTTGAACGGAGGTTTACAGTCTTTGTTGTAACATTTCCAAAGGGAAATAGTTCGGCTAAGTTCGTTTCACTTCGTGGAAGTGAACTGAGTCGGCTACGGAAAACAAAACTTTGACTAACAAAAAGGGAATAAAGATCTCTACGGGGAAATCACGCGGAGTTAACGTTGCATCTTTCCATGGCTTTGAAGAAGCGTGTGTGTCTCTCGGTCCGGCGCGTCACGTGGTCACGTGCGCGTGTTTCTCCTTCAAAGAGAGCGCGCGCTCGTTTAAAGGTCCCTGGTAGATGGATTTGCTGAAGAGATATGTCACGGTCACGGGGTTTCCTTTTCAATCGTCGATTGGAATTAAACACAGAGACTTATCTACAAATGAAAAACACAACTAAACTAGAAACAAATAAAAGAAAGGCGAAGAGCTCGCCCGGAGGCGAGACGTTACATCATGACACGGGAGGAAGAGAGCGAGCGCAGGGGAGAAGCGTCATTTATCACACTATGAGAAATCCAGCCTCTTCCTGTTGGCTTGGCCAATTAGAGGGTTGGAAGTTTACAGGCGGGACTTTGGGTTTTATTTCTCTTTGTCTTGTCAGACTGCTTGTCTAATTAAATTATGACCTGTGTTAGGAAGGGTCATTTCTACTGCAGAGATGTGTTATGCACATAATCATACCTTTTACGGTGTGTTCATACATATATCTGGCTGAGTCAAGTCAAGGGCATTTTTACGATATCAAACACGACTGTTATAGGTAAACATTTACATTAAAAATACACCTAGGGTATTTATAATTCACTTTTAAGTTACGGACAAATTATAGTCATTACAATGTGACATGGGCAAATGGACACACATAAAAACACATCGAATATATCGGGTTAAATGTCTTTTAAAGAAAAGAAGTTTCTTTCTCTTTGAACATCAAATTCCAAGTCAGTCATACAAGTGTCTCGTAACAGGAAACCACGCTCTGTCCTGAGTGTGGGTGTCAGCTGTGGGGGAGGTGTGTGTGTGTGTGTGTGTGTGTGTGTGTGTTTGTGTGTGTTTTTTCAAGTTCCAGGCCTTTTGGGGCTAAAGGCTTTGGGATTTTAGCACGAAGGTATTTAGTTATTCAGATTCACCCTGGCCCAGTCCTTACAGTCCCCCTTTTTGTCTGATGAAGTCCCTGTGTGGACTTAATCGGACAACAATCATCACAATGGACGGATGGCAGGTGAATCATGACTCATGCAGCAGGTGGTTATTAGGGCTGAGGATTCAGCTCTATGAGGTTCGAAGCTGCCTCTGGTCTGGTCTCTGACTTGGCACCCCCTTTTTGCGGGTTTCGTCCGAAACCTTTCGTGAGCTTGGCTGAAGATGTTTGTATCTCGTTGAGTCTCCTGTATAGGATGAAGGTCACGCCCAGTGTCAGGGTGTGTCTGACTACCATAGAGGTACACCGTGCAGTGTCGGCTGCGGTCCAGGCTTGGACAACAGGTGAGGTAGTCAGAATGGGTAGTAGAGACACAGCTTGGAGAGCTGTGTCGATAGGAGCAATGTCAATTAGCTGGGATCACCCCCCCTTTCGCAAACCACAACTCCCGTTCTGGAGTTAGGGTGAAAGTGTGGTACCTGGAGAAGGATGGGATTTCCAGTTTTAATTTGTACTCTTTGCATGGAAGATGGTATCATGCCAGGTCGTCAAGGTGAAGGATGGCACTTTCCGGTGCTTGGATTCACAGGCTCTAGTGGAGCGAGGTGACACAGGTGTCGGTGTCATTCTGGTCGTAAGTGAGTGCAGCTGTGCGCACAGGAGTGTTAGCGAGCCGCCTGTCACTTACACTCTCTGCTTGGGTCTTGATGCCTTGAGTGCGTAGCTTGGCTTCGGCAGGGCAGCGGGTGTCGCTGATCTGCAGCCCGCAGATTCCGTCAGTGTTGTCTCTGAGGAAAGGCTTGTTAGGGCAGAGATAGTGAATTTCTTTGGTCAATGTGCACACGTACGGGTTCGGAGCTTAGGACGGCTTTGTGTTGCTGTCGTTGCAGTCAACCCCGTCCGGCGTGTGGATCTTGATGTGAATGTTATTTTTCAAAATCTGACCTTGACAATGTTCTTGAGCCGGTAGATTCGGCTTGACTCTATGATGGGCAAGTTCGAGAGAAAGCCCCCCCCCCTTCTCTGCTTGTAGTCGACGCAGAGAGGGATGGCACTACCCAGAGAGTAGGAAAGGTGTATTTGTAAAGAGTCAGTTGGCGTGGTGATGGCGGACGCCAGCACGGTTTTCACGAGGCTTAAGGGTATCAGGTGCGGTGGAATTCTACCCCTGGCGAGGCTGTCGATGGAGGAGTTCACCCCCTGCAGCAGGTTTGTCATCAGGGCTGTTACCAGCTGAGTTTGGGCAAAGTCATTCTGGAAGACAGTAAACAGCTGTTTCATGGAGTGAGTGTTGGAGTGCATGGGGTTCAACGCTGTGAGTGTTTAAAGTTACCACAGTTCCCTTTAGTGTCTTGTCGATGGTCTGCAGGGATGCACTCTGTTGTGAGTGCTCGTGACAGTCATTTTCTCAAGTTGCTTGAGCATGTGTTCAACCACGGTCTCAGCGTGAGTGCGGGAGTCCTTTGTCCATCGGCACCTACCCAGCTGTATTGTGTTGTTACGCTGGGGTAGTGTGTTCTGTAGGCGTTGTAAGGATCAGTCGGCACATTCACTTTCTGAGTGCGGGTCCGGCAGAAAAGGAGTCCTGGTGCCAGACCTGGTGAGATGTCCGAGTGCGGTTGCCCTCTGGTTGGCTGGAGGCACAGCAGCATCCTGGTAAAAGTGAAAGGGAGAGAGAAAGAGAGAAAGGGAGGAAAAATTTCGCCGGTATGCCACTTGCTTCGGTGTCTTGCAAGTGTCTCTGGTGCTGCGGCGTGCAGCGGCATACATTGGCATTACCCCCCTTTTGCACTGTGGCATCACAAGCTGTGGCGCGGTGATGGCATCAGGTGCAGAACGCTGAATGTTGTTTAGTGCACGCAGCATGTGCTTGTCGACGCAGGTTGGCTGAAGGCACCGGTTGTCGGTGGGTGCAGACGGCGGTCGTGGGTGGTTGGAGGGGTAGAGAGGTGGTTGTCTCAAAGTTCATTTGGTTAGTCACAGTCTTTGGTGAGCTGAAAGGTGCAGGGTAGCAAGTTCACATCTCCATTTGGTGCTGAGGCTGTGCCTTTATGGCTGGCTGAGGGAGTTCTTGTGACCTCTGTGACCTGCCAGTTAGGTTCTCTTGACCTGTGTGACTGGAGGGGGAGGGGTTTTTGAACTTGAGCTCAGACATTCAGTTGTTTAGGGTCTATTAAAGGCTCAAAGCGATTTAACAGAACTTGGCCAATCAGAAGTGGGTACGTGATCGGTACACTGGGTGAACGGAAGCTACCTGTTTTGAGCCAAGTGTTGTTTTGGCTGTAGGATTGCACGTTCAGCTCACATGTTTGGGACTTGAGAGTTCGTTTTGATGCTCAGCTGTAGCACTGAGTCTTTCAGAGAGTTGGGCTGACCTTAGCGTGGTGTTCGAGCTAGTGTCTAGCAGGCCTTCAAGGCTCAAATCAATGTCTCTGGTGGTGGTTGGGTAGAGTTTTCGTGCCACCCCCTTTTTGATTAGGCTTTACAGAAGTCTTGGCGTCTGGGCTGGTGTCGTGACTGATGAGCGGTTAGGCAGGGGCTCTGTGGCATTCTGGCACACTTGTTGTGAGTGATTAATGCGTGGCCCTAAAAGTTCAGAACTACTGCTTAATAGGTTCGTTAAGCATTTAGCATAAAGCTAAGTGTCTCTTGTGTCCTTATCTTAGCTGTGACTGTTAGGCTAAGTTTTGTGTGGTTCCGATGGTATTTCCTGGAAAGGACATAGCCGAGATGAAATAAATGACGTAAGGTGGTTCTTATGACTAAATTATTTCTCTGGACTTAGAGATGGTTCGACGAAGTGAACGATAATAGGGAAAAGGACAGCTTTCTTATTTAAATTCTGCTTATTGTCAATCCTCAGGACTCTAGTAGTGGTGTTGAAGGGTCACAAAACGAGTGCACTGGTTGAAATTAAGCCAAAATAACAAATAAGGGGGTCTGTTTCCTTTCTGGGCCCTATAGGAGATGGAACCACACTCGGACAAGAGAGGCAAAAAAAAAAAATTAAATCATATAGATGACCTAATAGACCAGGGAATAGCTGCTTGCTATTATTATCAAGGTCAAAGGAATGAAATAATTAATGAGGAAAATAAAATAAAAATTAAAGCAAAATGCAATAAAATGATCAAACACAGGAATGATCTGAAGTCGAGAATAATCAGTGGCATTAGTGACTAAACTTTGGATTTGCTTTGATCAACACTTTATAGTGGGTTGTAGCGGTTGCATGTTCAAAACCACATCGTGTGTGTCCCTCCAAAGGTTTAGTCAACATGCAGATGAAACTTCCTATGGTTATACAAATTCTTCTGTAGTTAGTTACGCAGTTTACATGTAGTTAAACTTAAGTTTAATTAACAGGGGATCTGCGAAGTTAGTCTTCAACGGTTAGCAAGGAGTATTCCTAAACCAGTGAAGATGAACTTCAGCTAATAAGAATTGCAAACACGGAAAGTGGATAATTAGAAACCCTAACTGGTGTTGAGGAAAGTATTCTAGAATACTTTGCCCTGTGGAACACAGGCGGTGATTAAGGGTTCAAGTAAATTATGCTAGCTGCTAACTGTGGAAGTTATTTCGCTTAGCCTATGCTGTGCGGTAGCTAGGTTAGCTTAGCCTAAGTTAGCTGGATGCTAGGCTAGATTTAGCTTAGCCACCCATGCTGGTTTGTTTACAAAAGTGACATTACGAGTTAACACTTCCTGTGGCAAGTTGTTGTCATGGGAACCAGAGCATGTCAGAACAATTCAACAGTACTTGAAGAATGTCTGTACATTTTACATGAATCACACACGTTTTAACGGGTTAACAGGAGGCGCCTATACTTTGTTTTTCAAGAACTTGATGTTCCATTTAGTAAACTGCAGATGTGTTTTGGCATTTGCTAATTGTACTAATGCAACTTTGCTCTTTACTTTACATGACTTATTCTATTTGTTTACAAAGTAAGGAAATGGAATTGCTGCAAGTCAACGCTTGTCTAAGCGCATGTAGTTACGTCCCTTCTCGTGCATAAATGCTGATTTTTCAGCACGTGACTTGGTTTGATCGCTTAGTAGCTTTCTGCTTGTAGATGCAGCCAAAATTTAGGTGAATTACATCAATCTAGCAACAAATTTATTTTTCTTTTTTTTTTTTCTCTGAGGGCCTTTACATCGTAGAAAGGGGAGCATCACCCGGGTCTACATAGATAACCCTGTTCTGAGTTTTCTTTGTCAGAAACAGGTTTTAGTCATACCGCGATTTGGATTTCCTTTTAACCAAAGCGGAATGGATATCGGTACAGATTACAAGCTGCTGAGATGATACCCTTTTCACACAGACTTACGCTTTAATGCTGAAGTTACTGATACCAGTTGAGAATCTAAGGCTCTTTTACTTGAAGTAGAGATGTCAATTCCAGCTATTGTTTTATCGGCATTTAGACAAGCCAGCGATCGAAACACGTATTGCACGTTTTGTTTTAGTTGGATCGCGATGATCAAGTGCACGCCCGTGGGTTAACGGTAGTTTAGAACTCAGGTGATTTTACTACACTCTGGCGTCAAGGTGACGTATACCCTATTTGGGGCTGGTGTTCTATGTAACTCTTCACTGTCACGGAACCTAATGTTTAGCGGTGCCGATTTACTCAACATCTAGAAACCGTTTGTTTCAAAAGAGTCGTGCATAGTCTGTCGGCCGTTGAGGCTTACATGTCCGTCTAAGATTCCTTTAAATCAGTAAAATTCTAATTTTACAGACGCAGAGTCTTGCAACTCTTTGAGCACACTTTCATCTACTTTTAAAAGTTTTATGTCCGATGTTGATCAAGGACCTTTTAGCTGAGTCTTGCACGGTGTTCGTGCAGTGTGTCTTCTGGTTTTGCAGTTCAGGAATTTGGGGCTTTAGGAATTCTTACTGAGGGGACCTTCACGCATCGTTGAGTGGGCATTGCGTGGGGGCAGAAGAACTATGGTGGCTAACGGGTTTTGGAGGGAAAGTTTCTTGAAACTTGTGTCCTCAGTCACAGGTTCGTTGTAAGTTCCACAGCAAACTCGTTCGGAGCCGGTGGTGGTAGCACAGGTTCTTCTAGGTCTGTGCTGCTGGGTGTCTGTGACGTGTGTTCACCGGTTGGAGACTGCAGGTGAAAAATCAATGTCCTGTAGATTGTCAGAGATGTGTGGAAGGCGGGCTTTTTCACCCCCCTTTTCAGCTCTTGTGCGTTGGCTGAAATGTGCGGACCGGTCAGGGGAAACTTGTGGTGTGTGTTTCCCCTTTTCAGGTCATGCTGCAGTCTATAAGAGTGTGGCAACTCTGTGTGATCGGTGCCAAGTTCGTGTTCGAGATCTTGTCTCTGTTGAACGGGCTTGTGGATGGTCGCACGGGCCTCTTTTGAGTTTTTCGCAGGCCGTGCGCTTTCGAGTCTCTTTCAGTTCGGTCTCTGCTCTTTGCAAGAGGCTTCACTTTGTCGGAGTTTCTCGTCGAGTTCCTCTCTGGTTCTTTTCTCTGACTATTCGCTTCGGTCTGTGTCGATGTAGCCAGGGCAGTTTGAAGTCTTTCCACTTCCTTTTGTAGCTCGGGGTCGTTGTCATCCTCGGCGTTGCAACCTTGTGCTCCAGGGCGATGCGGCTCCTTTGTGGAGGCGTGCTTGCGCGGTGAGCTGGAAAGCGAGGTTTTGACGTGTTTGGCCCAGTCTTTGTCGTGGGAGCTTTGGCTGGGTTGGTGCGACATTAGCGTGTCCACGTCTGCGTCCAGCTGCTCTTTGCTCGGGCTCTGTCACTGGCGACCTTGGGCAGGAATGGAGGTGTCATGAATCTCAGCCATGTCTCCATGTTGTCCCAGCGGGTTGTGGGACTGTAGGACCGGAACATACTGGCTTCACTGTGGGCGAGAGGAACAACACACACAGAGAGACCAATGCAAGTTCGTCTATGTCTAACGAGCTATAATACCGGCTATGCCGTGTATGAAAATTTTGGTTAACTGATGCAGACAGTTAAATCATTCGGTGGGACAATTTAGGTGGGTCGGTATGGGCCTGAATAAAATTTAACAGGGCGGTAGCTTAGGGGTCACCTGTCTATGCTAACGGCTTGGTTTGTCAAACTATTATTCAGCGTTCCTTGTGGTCTCAGATAGGTTCTGTCTTCTAGGTGAACTGAAAGGAACAGAGCACAACAGAAAAGAGCAGTGGCAAGATAGCAAAGTTTGAAGTAACATGCAACCATTAAAGATGGAAAGTTCTGTAATGAAATGGCGTCAATAGTACACAGGAAGTGTTACAAGGGAAGAGGCCTAAGCCTGCGGTTTGTGGCTCGGAGAGGAGAAGGGAGCCACACGCTTCAATGACCGGGGGAATTCATAGATTCTGTGGCCAATACTAAGTGGATGGGTTTAATACCTTTTTCTAGTTTGCCTGGGGTGAAATGAGGTCATTCCGCTCGAAGTCAGTATCGTGGCTGGTCCTTCTGTCGCCCCAAACACTTGACAGCAGTGTCCCGGGCCTTTTGGTGCATCTGTACCTAGGTGCGCCCTCGCAAGCAACTTGACCTGGAACACAACCGGCGGTGCCGCATTGGTAATGTCGTGTTGCGGGCCGCACGAAGGGAAAGATACAGGAAAGTCCGAGACCCGTGCTCAGTCAGTGCTGGTGACGCAGATCAGACGAACCAGCCCGCCGGACCTCGAGCAGAGCTGACTGTCAAATCGCCACAGCCCGAGAGAGATTTCTACCTACGAACACAAAACAGGATGAAGAACAATTGAACCTCAACGTGAATTAAAGCTCTTTTATCTAAATCAAATTGAGTGTCTTTTTTTTTTTTTTTGAAAAATCAAAGGCAACGGCTTTACTAAAATTATGGTAAAAACAAAGGGAATTATGACAATGTTAATTATCAGAATAACCTAGTCTCCCTTCGGAGGAGAGTTTTAGAGCCGCAGGAAGAGCACAGGAGGAAGCAGGCTGTAGTGGCGCGTTTGGGCCACAAAGGGGTTTGGGCCACTTCCTCTTAGTGGTCAAGCTGGCTGACAGAGAACTTGATTTAAATTGCATTCAAACTGGTTTAAATACGATTCAAATCAAGCGTATACATAGATGTTAAGTAACTTCTAGAACAGCAAGGAGACAGTTGTAATAAAATCAAATCAGAATTATTAAAAATAATTTGAAAAGGGAAATATAGAAAAAGCCATAAAACAATTCCCAACGGGCAATGAGACTTAATTCAAATTAACCTTGAAATCTGTTTGTTTCAAACCAAATTTGAATAAGTGTAGGAAATTAAGGGTTGGCCTTATATTTGATGATCACGACCACAGTGAGGTGTCAGTGGTAGTATCCAACATAAGATCAACTGGGAGAAAGCCATTTCAACACAGAGCGGTCATCAGAAACTGCTAAGACATAGTTTTGAATTTTTAAGTTCAAATGTGGTTTGAACCAAAATCCAAAACAAGTGCACACAGTCAAGGCAGGGAAAATCATGTTAGTGAACGAGGCTGTAAATTGCCATGCATTGAAAGTTAGACACACGAGTTCAAAATCTCACTGGTAAACTTTGAAGTTGTGGGAAGAGAAAATTGAAGAAAAGACGCTTTACCGCTAGTGTCCACACGATGGCGCTATTGCGCTCATGGAGGGCGTGGAGGCAATCTGATACTGGAAAACACTCAAGGGCGCACCCTAGCGTTTGGCAGTAGTATGGCAACCAGCCCGCTTTCGATTGTCTCGGGGGACATGCACTGTCTCATTTAAATCTCGACGGATTTCTTTCCGGTGCTATACTTATTTTAAACACATTGGCAGGTTTTCTTCGCTGCGTCGTGCAAAAGGAAACAGGAATTATTCATCTGTTTTTCAACTCCAAATAACATTTATCAAATGGCATTGATTAAAAATGTTTTCAGTTTTGGATTTTTCTATGCTATATTTCACACAAGTGCGTGGCAGGATTTCTTCGCTGCACTACACGTAAATTGTGGACAACAGGAATTAGGCATCTGTTTTTCGGATCCAAATAACATTTATCAAATAGCATTTTATGATTTAAAAATGTTTTCAGTGTTGGATTTTTTTTTTTTTTTTTGGTGCTATGTTTTACAAGCACATCTAGCAGGATTCGTCGCTGCGTTGTGCGAGAGAAAACAGGAATTATTCATCTGTTTTTCGACTCCCATAACATATATCAAATAGCACCTATGATTAAATATGCTTTAGGTTTTTACAATTGAGTAGCTACGTCAATGTTTTAACCCGGAGTTTATCGTTAATGTAACGATTATAAAATAAGGCCTTTTTAAGAATAGTGAAAGAGCATCGATTCACTAAATCTTGTCTTCACCCTGACAGAAGAACATCGTTCGGACAGGGGAGTTTAACATTAAAAATGTCGTCGTTCAAAAGAGGTTTCTTCGTCTTTTGTGGGACAAATTTAATACTATGAACTGCAGTTTACTTTTAGCGATTAAAAGTGACTAAGATGTTTGAACATTTAGCAGCTTGTTAAATCAGATCGGGAGTTCGCAAGCGTTCACTCCGATGCGCACGTGTAATATTAAATATTACATAAACAATATTAAATAACAATATACACATAGATTGAAAACTGATTTTTGCTCAGAAACAAGTTTAAAGTGTGCTTAGCATTTTCTCCACCACTTTATGTAAGGATTCAGGGCGGATCTAATCCGTGGGGAATTTGCATATCATAATTAATAATTGGTAATTAATAATTATTCATACATGTTTGGATTAGATCTGTCTTACATGTTAATAAATCTCCCGATAAGGGAGGATCGGTCATTCTACCTGCATGCGTGCATGTGAATCCCGGAAATTAACCACAAGTTGCTTGCAGTTAATTACCCGGGCCATGTTTCACACACAGGTAAAATGAATTAGCTCAATTGTCAGGATAATATTTGTGGGATCCACAATATCATCTTACTTTATAGGATGTCAGGAAACGCAATTCTCTGGCCAGAAGAATTGGGTTTCCCGCCCATCAACACATAACGTTAACGTTACTCTTTAAAGTATCTGTAATTCATAAAGCTTGTAGCATTTAGACCTTTGGCACTTAAGTGACTTGAAATTGAGCAAAAAGACAGCACATCAATCTAATGAATATATAATTAATTTAATAGAGGCATGACTACTTATGTATTTACTACGGTTACATGGGATATATGTATTTACAAACACAGACAACAATGAACGATACAATAAGACATCAATGAACGAGAAATGCATAAAGTTTGGACAATTGATAACTTACACGCGTGAGCGAGTAAGAGAGAGAGGAAAGGGGATGGGGAGAGAGAGAACAGAGAAATTGGGAGAATTTCATTGGCAGGAAGACATTCACCTCTCCGATTACAACACGGAACATCATCTTAAAACTTCTTAGAAGCTCTATAAAGAGATTTATACTTGCAATCAACTTATGTTATGGTTTCTCTCTGTGCCGAAACATTCCTGTACGGCCCTGTCTGGCCGCGTGAGCTGAGTCCTTTGGGTGTGAGGAAGCGTCACGTGGGCTGCTTGGCGCGCGTGTTGAACGGAGGTTTACAGTCTTTGTTGTAACATTTCCAAAGGGAAATAGTTCGGCTAAGTTCGTTTCACTTCGTGGAAGTGAACTGAGTCGGCTACGGAAAACAAAACTTTGACTAACAAAAAGGGAATAAAGATCTCTACGGGGAAATCACGCGGAGTTAACGTTGCATCTTTCCATGGCTTTGAAGAAGCGTGTGTGTCTCTCGGTCCGGCGCGTCACGTGGTCACGTGCGCGTGTTTCTCCTTCAAAGAGAGCGCGCGCTCGTTTAAAGGTCCCTGGTAGATGGATTTGCTGAAGAGATATGTCACGGTCACGGGGTTTCCTTTTCAATCGTCGATTGGAATTAAACACAGAGACTTATCTACAAATGAAAAACACAACTAAACTAGAAACAAATAAAAGAAAGGCGAAGAGCTCGCCCGGAGGCGAGACGTTACATCATGACACGGGAGGAAGAGAGCGAGCGCAGGGGAGAAGCGTCATTTATCACACTATGAGAAATCCAGCCTCTTCCTGTTGGCTTGGCCAATTAGAGGGTTGGAAGTTTACAGGCGGGACTTTGGGTTTTATTTCTCTTTGTCTTGTCAGACTGCTTGTCTAATTAAATTATGACCTGTGTTAGGAAGGGTCATTTCTACTGCAGAGATGTGTTATGCACATAATCATACCTTTTACGGTGTGTTCATACATATATCTGGCTGAGTCAAGTCAAGGGCATTTTTACGATATCAAACACGACTGTTATAGGTAAACATTTACATTAAAAATACACCTAGGGTATTTATAATTCACTTTTAAGTTACGGACAAATTATAGTCATTACAATGTGACATGGGCAAATGGACACACATAAAAACACATCGAATATATCGGGTTAAATGTCTTTTAAAGAAAATAAGTTTCTTTCTCTTTGAACATCAAATTCCAAGTCAGTCATACAAGTGTCTCGTAACAGGAAACCACGCTCTGTCCTGAGTGTGGGTGTCAGCTGTGGGGGAGGTGTGTGTGTGTGTGTGTGTGTGTGTGTGTGTTTGTGTGTGTTTTTTCAAGTTCCAGGCCTTTTGGGGCTAAAGGCTTTGGGATTTTAGCACGAAGGTATTTAGTTATTCAGATTCACCCTGGCCCAGTCCTTACAATGTGTTTGACAAGGTGTGAATCGCTTCTTTATTTCCTTTCAACAGTGCCAACTGGGTTTCTAAATTGCCTATTTTCTTAAGCAAACCACGATAGCACATCTTTCTTTTGAAAAGTGACACTGTCTTGCCTTGTGCCCCATCAGTCCACAAGCAAAACAAACAACTTCCTGATCTTCCTTTCTTTTCTCCAAACAGTGCCTTGCAATGTGACCATCCTTTCCACATGCATGACAGACAAGCTTTGAAGAGGTCTCTCGTTGTCTTGACACTGTCTAGCAATGTGACCAGCTTTCCCACATGCATAGCAAAGAATAACACCTTCTGAATTTACTCTTGCAAATCTCCTTGGTCTACGATGGAAACCATTAGACAATGTAGAGCATGCTCTCCCACCAAAGGCAGCAACTGGATGTCTAGATTTGGCAGTTTTCATTTGACTATTTGCATTAGCATTATTGTTGTAAAACTGTAATTTTACCAATAATGTCGTTATATTCAGAGAGGGGTGTCACAGCAGACCGGGTGAGTGGGTCACATTTGTTAATCAAGCAAGACTTGAAACTGACATCATTCTTAGTAATATCAGGATTGCCACTGAAAGTTTTAAACATCTCCAATAATCGTTCTGAAAACGCTGCTGGATGCTCCCCTTTCCTCATGTGCATTTCAGATATTGTATCCCGATGAACTGACATCACACCTAAGACTTCAAGCAGTGCCTTTTCCCTCTCTGACTTATTAGCCTTTCTGACCTTTACTTTCTGAGTTCAGGCTCCAGACAAAGTGCCAGGCAAGCACATTCTTAACAAAACGCACACATCCCCATCTGTTAAATTGTACACTTCAGCATATTCCTCCAAGTTTTTCAGGAAATCTAATGGATCTTGTTTGGCAGGATCAAATTGACCAATATTCTTGATCACAGTTTCTAGTTCAGTTGGATTAAATCCTCGGACTATGGTAGAGGTCATTGGTCCTTCCCTTCCTTCACTAGCAGGCATAGTCGTAGTAGTATGGACTTGTGCCATGAGAATCTGACTCTACAGTCTGAGTATTGGCTACTGAAGGACTGAGAATCTTTCCCCCAACCCGCAGAGCTGTCTTCCTGAAAATCTGGCATTTCTGGAACTGGGTTACACAATGTGACCCCTAACAATGTCTTACTAGGGTTTTTCTCAGTTGTGCCACTCTTTATCATGCACTGACAAGCCGCCTTCGCTTCCTCCACATTGTTGGACAATGTTTCCACAGATGATTTAAGCATACTATTGTTAGTTCTAAGAAGTGCGATCTCATTCGGCATCTTGACCGTTTCTTCGTTCCATATCGTTTCACTAGCCAGGTCATTTTTTGTAGAAATTACCCCAACACTGAGTCGCTCCTTTTCAGCCTCTAGCTCATCTAGTCTCCTCCTAGTTACTTTGTATGAAGCAAAAAGAGCTTGAAGCGCATTAGCAATTTTCCCATTTTTGTTCTTAGGCATTTTGGGATCATTTTCAAACTTAGAGATATAGATTCTTTATCCCGTCAAACATTCCTTGAGAACCGTGTTTAGCTATGTATTTAAAAAACATTTCTTCCATTTTCAAAAGTCTTATCGGGCTTTAGAGTATCTCGTGATCTAACAGTTATCCATGAAGTCTGATTAAAAAAACTACACGTTATCTAGTTCCTTTAAGATATCCATTAGTCTAATTATTCACAGCTCCAGTACTTCGGACGCAAATGAACAAAATAGCCACACTACCGGAGGCTTCTAAACTTAACCACGGCCACAATCCACTGGGCCTCAAATTTCATTAAGCAAAATAGTTAAGAAATGTGTGAGTACATCAGACAAAACCACACTACGACTGGTTTTATTTGTTATATTCTATACTTAGCCACTGTACTTCGGGCTTAACCAGTATTTCTCAAATTAAAAACTCTGCCACACTACCTCAGGCAAAACCACACTGCTTCGGGTTGTTGTTTTAAACTTCACAGAGTCAAGGCACGTCAGACTCAATAACCTACAACTGTCATGAACTGCTCGGTGGAAACAGACAGTGGTGATCCAAATGCAGGCTTTATTGAGAGGGCAATCCAGAAACAGGTACGAGAGAACAGGCAGAGGTCAAAACCAGGTAAGCAGTCCAAACAAACATCAAATCCGTGCAGGGATAAGGCAAACAGGAAACCGGGAACAGGCAGATAATCAGGGAACCGAAACACTAGAATACAAGGAAACGCTAGGAAACTAGGAAAACGCTAGGATGCAGTGAGACACATACAAACACTTACAATACTGAGCCCTGAACAAAGGGAAAACTCAGGCTTAAATCAGGGACGCTCAATCTAAAACAGGTGCAACAAATAAACCATAATCAGTCCAGGGTGAAACATAATGGAAACAATAAACTAGGAAGGAGTGCCCTCCAGAGGCTCAAGCGGGCACTCCAGCCGCAGATCGTCACATAACCCCCCCTCTAAGGAGCGGCTTCCAGACGCTCCTAAGAGCTCCGGAGGGAGGTCGACGGGGGATGGGATGGAGGGCCAGGCCCGTGGAGGGGCAGGGGGCCAGGCCCATGGAGAGACCTGGGGCCTGGAGACCAGAGCAGGGCAAGAGACCACGGGGAGGCACGCTCCGCAAGTAGCCAGGGCGGAGCATGCTTGGCAGGAAGACAGGCTGGAGCATAAGTGACAGGAGAACAGGACAGAGTACACATAACACAGGACCAGGGCAGAGTACACTTAACAGGGGACCAAGACGTGGGGAGCACAGGGCTGGACAGGACCAGTGACATGGTAAGCTCAGGCGAAGGTGGTTGTGCAAAGGTCCATGTAGGCACCACCTCCATGACCCTCTCAGGTGTAGGTGGTAGTGCAAGGGTCCACGTAGATGCCACCTCCATGGCCCTCTTAGGGTACCTATTGCCCCCCCCCCAAAAAGGCCGGCAGGGCGAGGCGCGGAAGCGGGGCCGGCAGGGCGAGGCGCAGAGGCGGGGCCGGCAGGGCGAGGCGCAGAGGCGGGGCCGGCAGGGCGAGGTGCAGAGGCGGGGCCGGCAGGGCGAGGTGCAGAGGCGGGGCCGGCAGGGCGAGGAGTCTGGGAACACCCACCGGAGCCTGGCGAACCAAACGAGTCCTCCTTCTCCTCCTGCGACGGCGAGTCACTGGGCTTGATACACTGACTTGACTGGATTCACTCATTTGGCTCGACTCATTTGATTCACTCGACTTGGTACTAGATTCACTTGACACGGCACTAGATTCACTTGACACGGCACTTGATTCACTTGACTCGGGACTTGACTCACTTGACTCGGGACTTGACTCACTTGACTCGGGACTTGACTCACTTGACTCACTTGACTCGGCGGCACTTGACTCACTTGACTCGGCGGCACTTGACTCACTTGACTCGGCGGCACTTGACTCGGCGGCACTTGACTCACTTGACTCGGCGGCACTTGACTCACTTGACTCACTTGACTCGGCGGCACTTGACTCACTTGACTCGGCGGCACTTGACTCACTTGACTCGGCGGCACTTGACTCACTTGACTCAGCGGCACTTGACTCACTTGAATCGGCGGCACTTGACTCACTTGATTCGGCGGTACTTGACTCACTTGATTCGGCGGTACTTGACTCGGCAGTTGACTCACTTGACTTGGCACTTGACTCACTTGACTCGGCACTTGACTCACTTGACTCGGCACTTGACTCACTTGACTCACTTGACTCACTTGACTCACTTGACTCACTTGATTCAGCTGGCACGCGCTCAGACTCAGTAGAAAACTCTTGAGGCAGGAATATAACGGAGCTTACGTGAAGTGTTAGAACGTCGGGATTCACATGTTGCGTGGATACGGCGGACCCTTTACGAAGCGCTGGTTCAACTGGGCTTTCATGTAGCGCAAACTCGGCGGAGCACGTGTGATGCGCTGGTTCACCGGGAGACAATTGATGCGTGGATTCAGTGGGTACCTTGTAAAGTGGCGAATCGTCGGGTCCTTTGTGAAGCAAAAGTTTCAAAAAATCCACAGTAAAACCCGAACCACTCATGGAAAGGGCCAGGTCAATATATTGGGTTAGAGTCCAGCTTGAACACAGAAATGGTATAGCAGAGCTGAGCGGTTCAGACAGTCCTCCCCGAAAGAACATCACCAAACAGAAATCATTCAAGTAGGACTGACGAGAGAGCTTCAAAAAATCTGTCACAAAAACCTTGAGAGGACGTTCTCCAGAGGTCAAAACCAGGTAAGCAGTCCAAACAAACATCAAATCCACGCAGGGATAAGGCAAACGGGAAACCGGGAACAGGCAGATAATCAGGGAACCGAAACACTAGAATACAAGGAAACGCTAGGAAACTAGGAAAACGCTAGGATGCAGTGAGACACATACAAACACTTACAATACTGAGCCCTGAACAAAGGGAAAACTCAGGCTTAAATCAGGGACGCTCAATCTAAAACAGGTGCAACAAATAAACCATAATCAGTCCAGGGTGAAACATAATGGAAACAATAAACTAGGAAGGAGTGCCCTCCAGAGGCTCAAGCGGGCACTCCAGCCGCAGATCGTCACAACAACACATAATAGTTGTGAAATAATTCTGTAACCACACAGCGTCGGGTCTATTCAGTTACTTTAGAAGTTCCTCAGAATTATAACAACGTCACTATCGGTTTCAAGTTAGAAACGTGCAACTTTGTTTCACTTTCTTTAGAAACAACAGATCTAATATAACTCTGCCACCACACTACTTCAGGTTAGTTCAATTACTGTAGAATTTGAACAGAATTATAAGAGACCAACACCAAGTTTCAGTTACTTTAGAAACTTTACAATTAAGCACTCTGTATCAGTTACACTGTTAAAAAAACTGTGAAATTTACGGTAAAAAAACGGCAGCTGTTAGAAAGTTAGAAAGTCAAGGGTCAAGAGCCCAACTAAAGCCAACGCTCATCTCCATAATGGTGACTTCAAACGTTATTATTTTCAATAAAACATCAACGTCTAAACCTCTGGTAATTCTCAATAATACCTTTTATGACAAATTGGTTTGCAATACAATATTTTTAAATTACAGGCAAACACAGCTGTCAGGGGTTTTTTGTATACCATAAACTATGAATTGAATTATGGCATTGAAGTTCAATGCCATAAAACCTAAAATATCACTACCATGTTTTTCACGGTAAAGCACTTGCAACCAGCTGCCAGTTTTTACCGTAAACTTTAGTTTAGTGCCGTAAAAACTAAAATATTTCTACCGTATTTTCTACGGTAAAGTACTGGCAACCACAGCTGCCAGCTTTTTACCGTAATCTTTAGATCACTGCCGTAAAACCTAAAATATCACTACCGTATGTTTTACGGTAAATCGCTTGAAACCAGCTGCTAGTTTTTGACCGTAGACTTTAGATCAATGCCGTAAAACATAAATATTTCTACCGTATTTTTTTACGGTAAAGTACTGGCAACCACAGCTGCCAGTTTTTTGCCAGAAATTTTAGTTCAATGATATAAAACATAAAAATTGCTACCGTATTTTTCACGGTGAGATATGGTAAATGCAATTGGTAAGGTTCTTTTTACAGTGTACTTCCAAAATCCGTACATTTAACAGTATTTTACTGTAAAATTACAAGAAATGTCCCGTGAGAGCTATTACAGTTTTTCACTGTATATAATAAGGGTACATTCTGTTAAGCAATTAACATGTCTTTTCCGGGGTTTTTTTTTTTTTACTTTTTTTTTATGTTAAAACGTACATTTTTTACAGTGAATTCCAATACAACTCTGCCACCACACTGCTTCCGGCTGATTCTGTTCCGTTAGAATCTTAAACAAAACCTTACGGAATAGGCTTAAAAACTCCTGATAATACTGAATAAATAACATTCTCTTCTGTGCTTAAAATTTTCCTTTCTAGCTTTTTCTGACCTTTTCCCACTTTTTACTGGAGATCCCTCGCTGGCTGGCTCGCCAATGTAAGAAAAAAATAATGTGGACGTCGAAGATCTCAAAAATGAAGTTTATTACAGCATAGCAGTGGCAAGGTACACGAAGCACCTTGGGTTCACCGGCGTCAGAATGAACCCAGAACATCCAAATCTCAAACCTTTTATCCTGTTACAGTTTACCACTCCTAATGTAAATGAAGTTGCTCGTGTTGTACCAGCTGTGCTCTCTATGTTAATGAAGTTCAGACGCCCCATTGTCTGAGAAGGTTCTCGGTGTCCCACATTCCCATTCTACAACTGATGATGACCATTTGCTCAGGATGTGATCAACTCAAATGGTGAAGAAACAATATAACTTCACTTCCTTCATCTCTATGACAATTAAGCCATTTTGGGGATGAGCTTATTCTAAAATATACTTTGGAGTGGAATCTGGGTCGAGGCAGACTACAATTTCGTACAAATTTGTGTTTTTTGTTGTTTACACGGAGACCATTTTCAAAAACTTGCCCTTTGAAACCCGTTTGCGGTTTCAGGCGTCCCCAAAACACTTTCACTTTCACACTTTCAACATTTTTAGTTGAAAACGGTGTCGTGTGAACAGCCCCTCAGCCCCTCCTCACACACTCTTCAGGTGTCCGGTATAGTTCATGTCGATGTGTCTCATGTTGGCTCTCGTTCTGTGTTGTGTACATAAACTCTGTGTTATATCTTCATCATCTTCGTCTTCCTTGGATTAGAGCATTACACACAACTTTTCTTCACCTAGAAAGAAAATCCATTCACTTTTGTGAGCCAGAACTGCACAGAAAAAACCTGAAAGCTTGAAAAAGTGGTGAAATGCCATTAACAGCTAAGAGGCCGATGCACTGGTGCATCATAATTGGACTTGGAGTGTAAACCGGGGAGTTGAAAGTGCATTCACACACTTGTTGTAGAGCTAAAGCACATGTGGAGAACAGCAGCAGGCGTGGAGTGTGTGTGTGTGTGTAGATACACACACAAGCGGTGCTCTCAGTGATCGTGGGACGCCGGTGTGTAAAAACATGCTAGATTTAGGTTTGACCACTGAGCTGCGGATCCCTGAAGTGATGGACCACGTTCTGATGTATTAATGCCAGTGTGTGTGTGTGTGTGTGTGTGTGTGTGTGTGTGTGTGTGTGTGTGTGTGTAAATCTACATCTATAGCATCTACACACCCAACAGGGAACGTTCTCTCAACGCTTGAACAATCGTTCTTCCAGGAACATTAATGGACTGTTTGCTCAAAGTTATCAGGTCTTGAATAGTGTTCTCAAAACGTTAGAACATTATTTATACATCATTCATGAAACTGTTTTTCTGAGTTGGATGTTCGTCTGACGTTTTTTAAATGTTTCTATTTTCAAAAGTAACTTTCCCTTAGCGTTCACATAACCAATAAAACATTTTCAAACGTTCAGAGCACATTCAGAAATAACGTTTTTTTAATGTTATTTAGATCATATTTCTAAATAATAATCCTATTTGTGTTACCTATGTGTTTGTGTGACTCAGTAACAAGTTAGGTACCATCTCACACTTGAAATATTACGATTAAATTAAAGTTCTTTACTTTAAGTTTCACTTCAACACAGATTAATATTAGGTCGATGTATATAATTAAGACTATACATTAAGCCTTTGCTGAATATTAATAGGCTGTTTTTCAGCCCTGTAAGAGGCAGATACTTAACACAATTAATGAAGAATTTACATTAATGAAGGGAGATGTTAGCAAATCTATCAAGACTGTTGTCCTGTGATTAACTTTGTCTTTAAACTAGACTAACTTTGCAAGTTCTTCATTCAGTCCATTATGGAAATGTACAGTAGCTATATTAAAGTAGAAACTGCACTGTAAATTAAGAAGCTAATTTTAAAAAGTGCTCTATAGATGAGCTCTGACCCTCAGTGAAAGCAAGCAAAATGTGTTGGTGTGTGTCAGGCCTCAATTAACAAATGAGCAACCGTGCAAAATATACACACACTCATAAATACAATGAGAAATATGACTTGTGGCTCCCTTTAAAACACACGTGTCGGTAAATCAGCTTGATGTTCTCTGTGTGTGTGTGTGTGTGTGTGTGTGTGTGTGTGTGTGTGTGTGTGTGTGTGTGTGTGTGTGTGTGTGTGTGTGTGTGTGTGTGTGTGTGTGTGTGTGTGTGTCACAGACTCTAACACCAGAAACAGCTGCTGATAAACGATCTACGCATCTGTCAACTCTGAGACTCATAAAATCATAAAACATCCAGGAACTCTTATATATAACACATGCATCTATATCTGCATATATATCTATATATCTATATGCTGCAGTTGAAAATCATGCAAATAGAGACGTTTTGACTGGTGCAACATGAAGACAATATATGATACATTATATGGTTTATGCGATGATATATGGTTTGTGTGTGTTCTTCAAGCCATCTCAGGTATTTTTTTATAAGAATAAAGTATAATGCAATACTGAATACTATAAAATAAAGTATTTTCTGCCTGATTCTGTGATAAGAAGCCATATCAAACATCAAGGTCGCACATTAACAAAGCCCACAATGTGGATAATTACATTTAAAGCCTCTGGGCCGATATTGATCTGTTATAAAACACTTATAGGTTATGTGCAAGCATGAGCAATAATATGTTTTGGATTCATTAAAAGAAGGTGTGATTTTTCTGGCTGATGGTATAGTGTATTTATCTGAGCAAAATTTCAAGACAAAGTACAACAGACTGAGTTCATATCATAAAATTAATTAGAAAGTATGTCATATATCAGTGTCTGCTGTCACATGATTCTCAGACGAATTGATATGCAGTAATATCATCGATTTGACTGCATTGACTATCAGATGAGAGCAAAACTGAATGAGCAGAATAATGACAATGTAGAGATGAAATTGAATTAGTTTTCTTCACCATTAGAAGCAATCTGTACCGTATAAAGCACTTTAGAAATAAAAGTTGCTTGACTTCAACAGAAATTCTTACAAGCAAAATGAAGGTGGGAAATAGCATTTAATATTTGATATCAGATGATCTCACTCACAAACTCTCGTAATGATGTTTACATAATCATATCTGTGGCCATGTGGAAAGCGATGCTCATAAACTCATCAGCATCCCTGCTGAGGGACTGATGAAGAAACGAGAATGCATGCGTTTATAATCGCAATCGCACACGCTCCGTGTTTCTTCATTATTAATGCACAGTGGTCTCGATGATGCCGAGTGTAGAGCGAGTGAATCCTGCTAGAATAAAAGCACTGGAGAAAATCATCTCGGGAATGAACGAGTGTGGCATTGGTTTCATTCTCGTTCTGGAAGCTTGTTCAGTAACACTTTATAATAACGGTCCGTCATTAATAAGTAACTATGCAGGACTAATGTAAACCTATGTTTAAATCATTACTTGATTACAGTTTCATCCTCTCTTAATTAACCCAAAAGCACTAACATGTACAATTCGCACGACCCACAAACCTTTAACCTTAATTAATGTTCTTTTAATTTAAGTAATGCCCTTTCTTTATTTTTTACCCATTATTGTTTATTTTACTATCTCTCTTTTTTTGTGCTATGGTGAAGTGTTTTCTTTGACTATTCTTTATATTTTTGTTATTCTTAATTATTATTATTGTGTTCTAATTTTGTTGTTTCACACTGTAAACTGAATGTTGAAATAAAGCAAATAAAAAAAATAATGCAGGACTAATGAGTAGTTCTACATGAACACTTTATTAACTAATTCGAAAAATTAGAATATCGTGCAAAAGTTCATTTATTTCAGTAATTCAACTTAAAAGGTGAAACTAATATATTATATAGACTCATTACATGCAAAGTGAGATATTTCAAGCCTTATTTGTTAGGGACCGTTCGGAATTTATGGAAAGGGCCACCGGAGGAAAATAGAGGAGGGTCATGTATTTTTATTCTTTGTTGAGGGGAGGGTCATCCAACTTTTTTTAGTCTGAAGGGTTGGTCAAAATCCCTTGCCTCTTCAAATACATAATCATATATCATTTTGAATGGTTATATACTTCCTTTATAAAAATCAATAATCAAATATATTCATTATCACATAATAATTTTTATATTCTTTGTGCTTGTGAAATTATATTTTCTTAAATGCATGGATGCAAGTAACCAGTTTCTTTTAGATGCCTTCCAATCTTACTTTGAGATTGCACGTAGTACACGCAGGACACGAAGGCCACGGAACCCACAAGGCCGTTTGTCTCTTTCTCTGGGATCAGTAGAAAGGTTAGAGGGTCCTAAAGGCAGCGTGGGCACATATGATTCTTCGCTGGACATATGGTCAAGCTATATTGAGCGTTACTATCAAACTTTAATTGTTGTATTAAAATGTATTCTTTCCAGTATATTTCCTTCCTTGGGAGTAAATGCCAGTGATCTGTTTTTCTCCCAAACGAGTGAATGTTTTAGCAGTATGTTTTGGTATACTTAACTGATAATAAGGAGCTCAGACTCTCTTCAGCCTTGATGGGAGCTGTTTATTTGCTAGTGTCTGTTATTTGTGTGTGTGTGCGTATGACATTCTATGTAGGTTCTGGACGGTCGGACCAGACACCCCGGCGCCCTTCTCTAACCTGCGAGGCCACCACAGACCTAAATCCAATGAGTGGATGACAACTATCTTTACTAATGGCGATAGGCACCCCTATCTCCTCACATGTGTTAAATTGTTTTGGCTTTCATGTTTCTTAGCCAATGAGAATCATTCAACCTGTAAGCAATGACGTAGCTTAGACCTTGGAAATGGTATAACTGCTGTGATCTTTGTAACTGTAAGCGGGGCGGCCTACGAACTCCTGTGTGAGTCTTGAAGCTGACTTCTGCTGACGAAAATGCAAACTATCTTCAGTAAAACTTTTCTTTAATTTTTTATAATTCTGACTCCGGGTCTTCATTCTTCATATCTGGTTCTGGGTCTTTGACTGTATACCCCTTACAGTTATGGAGACTGTGAGACTTACCCCTATAGGGGAGGGTCACCCAACTTTTGTATTCATCAAAACAGCTAAATTTCAAAGTGTCTTGTTTGGTGCATATTTCTTTCCATTTAGCTACAGCTCTCTCGGTCTCGGCCCCCCATCGCTATCAGATGGGTCTGACTCAACAAAAATCCAGTTTGGCGCTGTCTGACAGTGCGCGCGTGTTACATGTGTGTCCTGTGTTTCCCCCGTTCTTTGTGTATTTGGTTCAGTCCTGTTTCCAGTTTCCCGCTCCTCGTTAGTGTTTAGTTTATTCACCTGTGTCTAGTTCATTTGCCCCAGCTGTGCCTTGTTTCCCTAATCTGTTCTCTGTCTATGTAAACCCTGTGTTCTCCCTCACTCCTGGTCGGTTCTCGTTTATGTAAAGTTATATGGATGTGTTTTGTGTGCGTTTCTGCCCGTCATTCTGCTTGCCTGTCTGTACCTGTGAGTTTGATCAGTAAAACTGTTTGATTTGGAGCTTTTGACTCAGCCATCTTCTTCTACCCGCACAACACCGTAACAGAAGAACCGACCAAGAAAAAGAAAAGAGAATGGATTTTGCAGCAGTAGAGATTCTGCTTCTCTCCCAGGAGGATCTGTCCCTCGAGGCCCACACACTGAGGTATTTGAACTTAGTACCATATGTTCATTATGATGACACCAGCCTCAGTGTGTTCTTCCGGGCAGGTCTCAATGCTGAGACCAAGGCACGCCTGCCCGGAGATGGGCCTCGGGGGAACTTTGTGAAGTATGTGCAGTGGGTGTTGAAGCATAATCGTGAGTCTCATCCTGCTGAGACTTCTTCACCGCTGGTCCCGTCCAGCATAGATCCAGAGCTTCCACCACTGATCCCGTCCAGCCCAGAGCAGCCTTCGCCGCTGGTTCCATCCAGCACCAGGCCCTCTACACCGCTGGTTCCGTCCAGCACCAAGCCCTCTTCACCGCTGGTTCCGTCCAGCACCAAGCCCTATTCACCGCTGGTTCCGTCCAGCACCAGGCCCTCTTCACCGCTGGTTCCGTCCAGCACCAAGCCCTCTTCACCGCTGGTTCCGTCCAGCACCAAGCCCTCTTCGCTGCTGGTTCCGTCCAGCACCAAGCCCTCTTCGCCGCTGGTTCCATCCAGCACCAGGCCCTCTTCACCGCTGGTTCTGTCCAGCACCAAGCCCTCTTCACCGCTGGTTCTGTCCAGCACCAAGCCCTCTTCGCTGCTGGTTCCGTCCAGCCCAGCCAAGCCCTCAGCGCTGGTTCCATCCAGCCAAGCCTGCACCACTGGTTCCGTCCAGTCCAGCCAAACCCTCGCCACTGGTTCCGTCCAGTCCAGCCAAGCCCTCGCCGCTGGTTCCGTCCAGCCCAGCCAAGCCCTCGCCGCTGGTTCCGTCCAGCCCAGCCAAGCCTGCACCGCTGGTTCTGTCCAGCCAATCCGAGCCAGAGCCCGCTGATCCTGCGCCGGAGCCCGCTGATCCTGCGCTGGAGCCCATTCATGCTGCACTTGAGTCTGCTCTGGAAGACACAGCGCTCATTGTGGTGTCCGTGGCTGTTTTGTGTGTGTGTGGGCAGCACACACATCAACTACAGCCCATGAACCCAGCCCAGAGCTTCCCTGCAGCCCTGCAGAGCCTGAGCCCGTCGCCTGCCCGCCAGAGCCTGAGCCCGTCGCCTGCCCGCCAGAGCCTGAGCCCGTCGCCTGCCCGCCAGAGCCTGAGCCCGTCGCCTGCCCGCCAGAGCCTGAGCCCGTCGCCTGCCCGCCAGAGCCTGAGCCCGTCGCCTGCCCGCCAGAGCCTGAGCCCGTCGCCTGCCCGCCAGAGCCTGAGCCCGTCGCCTGCCCGCCAGAGCCTGAGCCCGTCGCCTGCCCGCCAGAGCCTAAGCCCGTCGCCTGCCCGCCAGAGCCTGAGCTTCAAGCCAGCCCTACTGAGCCTTCTCTACTGGTCCCATCCAGCCCTCCCAAGCCTGACCTGATCCACGTCCCGTCTGCCCACCCAGAGACTGTCCACGTCCCAGAGCCTGTCCCAGAGCCTGTGATTCCCCCCAAGAAAGTTTTGGGGGGGGGATATAGGCCACCTGAAGGTGCGTCTCCACCCTGGCCACCTGAAGTGGCCTCTCCACCCTGGCCACCTGAAGTGGCCTCTCCACCCTGGCCACCTGAAGTGGCCTCTCCACCCTGGCCGCCCGAGGGAAAGTCTCCACCCTGGCCGCCCGAGGGAAAGTCTCCACCCTGGCCGCCCGAGGGAAAGTCTCCACCCTGGCCGCCCGAGGGAAAGTCTCCACCCTGGCCGCCCGAGGGAAAGTCTCCACCCTGGCCGCCCGAGGGAAAGTCTCCACCCTGGCCGCCCGAGGGAAAGTCTCCACCCTGGCCGCCCGAGGGAAAGTCTCCGCCCTGGCCGCCCGAGGGAAAGTCTCCGCCCTGGCCGCCCGAGGGAAAGTCTCCGCCCTGGCCTCCTGCACGTCCTGCTCCGCCCTGGCCTCCTGCACGTCCTGCTCCGCCCTGGCCTCCTGCACGTCCTGCTCCGCCCTGGCCTCCTGCACGTCCTGCTCCGCCCTGGCCTCCTGCACGTCCTGCTCCGCCCCTACCCCTTTTGAAGTTATACGGCGCGAGGACGCGCCTTTTTGGAGGGGGCGTTATGTTACATGTGTGTCCTGTGTTTCCCCCGTTCTTTGTGTATTTGGTTCAGTCCTGTTTCCAGTTTCCCGCTCCTCGTTAGTGTTTAGTTTATTCACCTGTGTCTAGTTCATTTGCCCCAGCTGTGCCTTGTTTCCCTAATCTGTTCTCTGTCTATGTAAACCCTGTGTTCTCCCTCACTCCTGGTCGGTTCTCGTTTATGTAAAGTTATATGGATGTGTTTTGTGTGCGTTTCTGCCCGTCATTCTGCTTGCCTGTCTGTACCTGTGAGTTTGATCAGTAAAACTGTTTGATTTGGAGCTTTTGACTCAGCCATCTTCTTCTACCCGCACAACACCGTAACAGCGCGCGCTTCAGTAGGCTACGCGCTCAGAAAAAGTGCATTAGAACAGAACGCCAATGAAATGTTTACCCGGCAAAGCTTTAAAGCACAAGCAAATAATGAACTTTTGGGATTGCGAATAAGTGCAGTGTCCTGTGAGTGCTAGTCTACCGCTGCATTAACATGTGATGTGAATGTACGTCGAGTTTTTGGGACTGAGGCGCCAGAACTGCAGCTGATATATTGTGCGCTGTAGCACGATACTATTTTAGTTTCCATTCTTATTGTGTTTCCACAACAATGTTAGTGAGCAAATCTACTGAAATTGCCACAATAACAGTGGAGTGTGATGTGTTGGACATAGGGCCAGGCACGGCGTTATGGGTTAGGCCCACCCAAAACTTTTCTTCAAAAATATTTTGTCAAGAATTATAACAATAAGCTCATAATTTGTGCTAAAATAGTCTAAATGTTTAGTTTTAAAAACAATTTTAAAAAGCTGGTTATGTCTATTTTGATGTTTCTGCGCAAGTTCAGCAGACAGTGTTCGGATTTGTTCCGATCAGAGCGTGTGAGCGGAGAGCGCATTTCTGAATATTCCGCTCTGCTCACTCATTCCGCAGGTCGCTCGCTCAACCCAGAGGCCTGCTGGTTCGCACTTCGAAGATATGTGGAATAAGGCCTCCGACTATTTTTTTTCCCCCTAGTCGACTAGTTGTTCATTTGTCCATTAGTGGGCAAATCGCCCCTTTATATTAATTTAATTAGGCTACTTAAAAAGGGCAGGCTATATATAGCCTAGGCTACTATGGAAGCTTGTTTCCGCCATATAAACCATTTTAAAAGATAATTGCGACTTTATCTCACAATTGTGAGTTTACATCTCACAATGTGAGATGTAGGCTATCTCGAGTTTCACAATGAGTTTACATCTCACAATTCTGACTTTATTTCTCAGAATTGCGTGAAATAAAGCCGCGATTGCGTGCATACCTGTCAAGTATCCTGTTTTGGCCGGGAAAGTCCCGTATTTAACCCTTCTTTCCCGCCGTCCTCCCGTATTAGGATTTTCCCGTAAATCTCCCGTATTTTAACCTGCATTATTGGAAAATAATAATACCGCGGGCGGAGTAAAAAAAAAAAAAAAATCCAATCTGAGCTCTGTTACTAGCCTCGCGATAACTAACGTTCCAGGTACTGTAGGTGGCAGTTGTCGTGATGTTAGTGTGTGAGGTCAGATGATGAGTGACAACGCGGGGCAAACAAAAAACAAACAAAAACAGAGTCGGATGATGGCCGCTATGACAGAGCAAGGCACTCCTGCCAAAAAAACAAAACCCTCATGTACTAAATACCGCGATCAATGGGATAGCGAATTTACTTTTCTGAAGAGGAGCAGGGTGGGGGACAGTCACGCGTTTTGTAAGTTTTGTAACTGCGACTTTAGCATCTCACACGGGGAAGGAATGATGTGTCAGCACGAGAAAGGGTGTTTAGCATGGTACGAAAGATTGTTACAGAGAATAGGATGACGTTAGACAACAGAACTGTTTGCTCTACTCTCATGTAAAATTAACCACTCTGGCCCAGTCCACAAATACACTCCTTCCAAAACAGTTAATACAAAATCTGCAACAATTTTTTTTTCAAAACTCACTAAAAGAGTAAAGAAAAGTTATGTGAAATGAAAAGAAAAACTGCAAATGAAAAGAAAAACTGTAAAAGAAAAGCAATATGAAATGAAAATGTGTGGAATGAAAATAAAATGTAAATGTAAAGACAAGCAATGTTAAATGAACAGAAAATATGCAAATAAGCCTTTAAATAAATGCTCTTAATACCCTATAACGTTACCATACATAGGCCTATTAAGACAGGTGTTATAGCCTAAATGAAAAAACACGCGCGCACACACACACACACATGTGTGTGTGTGTGTGTGTGTGTGTGTGTGTTTTCATTTAGGCTATAACACCTGTCTTAAAATGTAAGGGATACTGGCCGGAGCTTGGTTGGGGTGGTGGGACTGCTCGCGGTGGGCGCCGGAAAATTTCCCTTATTTTCAAATCCAAAACTTGACAGGTATGTGCGTGTTATAAAGTCAGAATTGCGTGAAATAAAGCCGCGATTGCGTGTTATAAAGTCAGAATTGCGTGAAATAAAGTCGCAATTGCTTCTTTTTTTTTTACCCCAGAATAGTTTATATCTCACAATTTAATTCTGACTTTGTAACACGCAATTGCGTATTATAAAGTCAGAATTGCGAGATATAAACATGCAATTCTGTGAAAAAAAGTCAGAATTTCAAGCTATATTTCTCGCACTTTCAAGCTATCACGCAATTTTGACTTAATAACATACAGTTGCGACTTTAGGCCTATATCAGACAATTTTGACTTTATAGCTAACCTGCGATTGCCACTTTATATCACGTAATTCTGAGATAAAAAGTCAGAATTGTGAGATTAAAAAATCGCAATTACATGTTTTATTTTTCACTCTGTGGCGGAAACATGCTCCAGTTGTCGTGCAATGCAAGTGATCGTGCGGGCGCTTTATTACATTGTCTGCTATATACACTCTAAAAAATGCTGGGTTGTTTCAACCCAAATTTGGGTCAAATATGGACCAACCCAAATGTTGGGTTAAAACTGTAATTAAAAAATTTACAGTTGAAAGTGAAAGTTGAAGTTGGGTTAAAATTTTCAATTACATTTTCAACCCAACATTTGGGTTGGTCCATATTTGACCCAAATTTGGGTTAAAACAATCCAGCATTGTTTAGAGTGTATTTGCTTCTTATTTATTAAATACAGGCATTTGGTTGATAAAACATTGATCAAAATTAAGATACAATTTATACAAAACGAAAATCTTTTTAAAAAAATGTCTTTCTACAAAACAAAACTCAAGTGGTCAAAATAATGTTTTACCCACTCCATGTCTCCAGAAATAATTCAGCGCTTATCATTAGCTTGTGAAAGTGTGAAAATAATAGGACAATGTTGCAACAGTCGTTGTTTAGGTACCTTAAACGCGCACGTACAGTCTCTGAGTCATCACTGCAAACCAGGAGATGAAGGAGAGCTGAGATGAGATCCACATCACCTAGCACATCTTCGTCTCTGCCTGCACCCGCTATAGTGCGACTATCGCAGCTAGCGGGACCAGCGCCGTTGCTAGGAGGGCGCCAGCGCCTCTGCCTATCCCATGAGTCCTAATAAATGCAATTTCAACTATTTCTGAAGTGCTTCTTTTATAAAGAACACCGCTTTTTCTTTTATCGGGAAACGCAGCCCAGGTATGATGCGTAATGGAGATTCCAAAAGCGCTCTTCTTTTGGTCAGAACCAAGGAGAGCGATCGCGAGGTCCGTCCTGACTCCACATTCACCGAAACTTTTTAACAATGCAACAAAATATTTAAAGAGCATCAGCCTATTAAAATCTAAATTATGTATAGCCTATGGGTAGCCTACAGATATATTAGTCAGTTATTTTTATTAGGTTAAACAGTGATTGGATAACGTTTTTAATTTAAGGCCCACCCACAATTGGTCTGGCCCATCCAAACCTGGAATCCTGGCGCCGTGCCTGCATAGGGCTACCACATTTTTTAATTACTATTCGTATTATTTGAAGTTAACATAATAAAATACGTAGACCTACACCAAAACAACTTGTTGAGGATAAATTCTTTAAAATTGGGCAATTCCAGCGTTGTGGACGTGACATTTGCAGTCAAAACTTGAAATATAAATTCTCAGAAAATGCATTTAATACTGAAACGTCTGTTTATATATTCATACTCCCTTAAGGCGGGCTTACACGGTGCGATTTTTTGCTGTTTGACGAGCTCGCAAATGATTTTTTTCACTCTGGAGAAATCGCGTGGAAATCGGTTGTGGTCGCAGGTTGGGCTCGTGTGTGCTAGGAAGATACGAGCCGAGCCGAACCTCTCGACCTCACGATAATTTTTAAACATGTCTAAAAAGTTCAGGAGAAGTAGGCTTGAATTCGTGAGGTGTGTGCGCTGTGCTGAACGAGCCGATTTGTCGATCTATCTGAATTTGACCAAGAAATCCACTGAAGAAAGACGAAAATGGCAGCGTGCGAATTTGGACTATTGAAAGGGAACCCTACTGTCACGGCGTAGCGTGTGTGAATAAGGGCTCAAAGACGAAAAGCTCCAATACAAGACGTTTACTTCCAGAAACTCACAGGTACAGACAGGCAGGCAGAATGACGGGCAGAAACTCACACTAAACACATCCATATAACTTTAACTACAGACCAAGACTGACTGAACAGAACAAACTAAATACAGATACTGATGAACATAAACCAGGTGCGATTGATGAAGGTAATTAACAAGACACAGGTGATGAAGGTGAACTAATGATGGTTGGCATGGTAACAGAAGAGTGGCGGGAAAACAAAAAACATGTGACTAATACAGAAAACCGAAGATCAAACACAAACGTGACATTACTCCCCCCCTACCGGTAGGCGCGACCTCGCGCCGTAAAGGAGATGGAGGAGGTTTGGGAGGAAGCGGAGCAGGCGACGGGCTGGAAACAGGGCTGAAGACAGGCAGGTACCAGGCAGAAGGAAGACTAGACTGACGAGCCATGGTGGAGCCGATGGAGGGAGGAGCCACGGAGGCTGAAGGGCAAGGGGTTTGGTGGCGATGACAGACAGAGGCGGAACCGATGACAGGGAATGACAGGGAGAAGACGGAAGTTTGTTAGGACACGGTGGAGCAGAGGGTTCAGAGTGACTGGGGGAATCCGCAGGCTCAGGCGACCAAAGTGTAGCTGGGGGTACTGAAGGGCGCGGTGGAGACAGAGGGACTGAGGACAAAGGATGAGCAGAAGGGAGAGAGGAATCCAAGGGAGCCGGGGGATGAAGGGACGAGGCGAAGCCAGAGGAGAGAAGTCCAGAGGCGAGGGAAGGTCGACGAGGGACCCAAGCGAATCCGGGGGGACGAGGGAGCCTGGGGGAACTGGTGAACTGAAGGACCACGGTGGAGCTGAGGGAGGTAAGAGCCAAGGGTGAGACAGTGAAGCGATGGGCCGATGTGGAATCCTGGACGAAGCAGCTGGAGGCGGAACCCAGGAATCCACAGTCCAGGATGATGCTGGGGACTGGAAGCCCCACAGCGAGCCCACTAATCCACAGAATTCTAGAGGGTGAGTGACAGGGCTGACAGGAGGCAGAGGAAATGAGGAAGGCTGAAGACAGACGAGAGGAGGCGGGAGAGGGAGGCTGGGTGGGACTTCATAGACAGACTGGGGAACAGAATTTTCAGGTTCGACGGACCAGGCAGGAGGCGCTGGCTCAGGACTGGCCAGAACCAGCGGGTATCGCTCGGTACTGGACGGAACCAGCGGCAAAGAGGGCTGGACGGTCTCTGGCTGGACGGTCTCTGGCTGGACGGTCTCTGGCTGGACGGTCTCTGGCTGGACGGTCTCTGGCTGGACCAGCGGTGCAGGAAGCTCTGGACTGGACGGAACCAGCGGTGCGGGCTTGACGAAACCAGCATCGAAGAGGGCTTGATACTGGACGGAACCAGCGGTGAAGGCTCAGCTGGACTGGACGGGACCAGCGGTGGAAGAGTCTCGGCGGGACGAGACTCTGGAATGCGTTGAGGGGTGCTGGCAGGCTCTACGAGGTCGATGGTAAATGTAGACTCGTTATTTACCAACACCCACTCAACACATGCGGCGAAATCGTGGCGTGGACCGCTCCCTGGAAGGCGTGCCCTGGATCGCTCGCTGAGGCTGGCGATGTAGAAAACACACAGCGAGTGGTCAAAATAGTGAGTGAGGCACGCCAACTCCAGAAAATCCCTGGTGTGGGATTCCAGGGAACGGTTGTACTGTTCCACGCAGAGGAGAGCCACAGCGGGAATGTCCATTTTCTTGGTCTGTAGTTCTGTCACGGTGTAGTGTGTGTGAATAAGGGCTCAAAGACGAAAAGCTCCAATACAAGACGTTTACTTCCAGAAACTCACAGGTACAGACAGGCAGGCAGGAAGAATGACGGGCAGAAACTCACACTAAACACATCCATATAACTTTAACTACAGACCAAGACTGACTGAACTGAACAAACTAAATACAGATACTGATGAACATAAACCAGGTGCGATTGATGAAGGTAATTAACAAGACACAGGTGATGAAGGTGAACTAATGATGGTTGGCATGGTAACAGAAGAGTGGCGGGAAAACAAAAGACATGTGACTAATACAGAAAACCGAAGATCAAACACAAACGTGACACCTACTACTTTATTATGATTTTAGTATCATATTGATTAATAAATGCACGCACAATTATCAGTGAACTTGATAAATGTTGCAGATATGTTTTACTATGCACAAACAAATGCCTTTCAACTTGTGTGCAAAATTCTGAATTAAATGAATGTGCAGCAATATGTACAAATAGAGTCTGTAGCCTATGTGTTGTAGCCATAATAAGCGCATTTAGTTTCATATTTATTATAATGTTTTTTTTTTCATCTATGTTTATTATGAAAAGTATAGCCTATACGCAATATATCGGGAGACATGGCCAGACATGATTTTGACCACCTCATTAAGTGTTGTTTTGTAGAAAGCCTTTCTTTAAAGTGAATTTCGTTTTGTATAAATTGTCTCTTAATTTTAATCAATTTTTCATCAACCAATTACCTGGATTGAATTAGCCTAATAAGAAGCAAATATAGCTGGATTTACAAATGCACATCTTCATTGTTGCATGCAGCACACATATGTCGAAATAAGACATAACCACAAAAATCATCGAATTGTCCTGGTTTGAGACTGTTAATAACACAAAATATTCTTTTTATTTTTTTCGTGTTCGCATTTATGAGGGAAATTTTTTTTTACTGACGTGACAGTTCTCCGTTACGGACATGACCGCTCTGAAAGTGACTTTAAAACTTTTACAGATAAATATATAGAAAGCTTGACATGTCTACTTTTTAACAGAATAATTCAAAACGAAAGAAAACAGACTACAGACTCTGCGTAATCCGTAAATGTGCATTTCTCTCTGGCGCGTTTACTACTGCGAAGATCGCGAGTCAGCATCATCACCTTTATATTTGCAGCCACACTGACAAAGACTTGTTTATTAATAAACAATTAAAATGTCCCCTTGAAATTATTCATAATCATCACTTTTGCCGGTTCTTTGTGGCAGCTTTAAGATACTGTATTGGCAGCGCCACCCTTACATTTTACGTACATGAACGCGTCACCACGGCATTTTTAAAAAAAAATTTTTTTTTTTTTTAAATCAAAAATCGTGATACGAACCGAATTGTATCGTTACAGCCGCAAGATGAGAAAGCAGGAGTTTAGTCGTTTATCGTGGAATGGCTATCTGAACATCTTTGCCAAAACCAGTACAAAAGTAATTAATAAATTATCGGGGAGGGTCATGCCTTTTTTCACAATCATTTTGGAGGGTCATAGAAAAAATTATTGCTGGCGAAGGGAGGGTCAAGTCTTTTTTGACTACAGATCTCAAATCTCCTCTGGTGGCCCCTTAAATAAAAAACGAACAGTCCCTTATAATTTTGATGATTACAGATATGAAAACTACTTGGATACTCACGTAACCTCAGTTCCCTGAGTTAGGGAAAAAAGTATTGCGTAGCCGGCCGCACCAACTGGCTAGTTGTCGCATAAACCTGCTATAATAGCGAATTCGGGGACTAATACAGGCTGAGGCCACGCCCCTTGACGCCCGCGCCATTGGATGTGCAGTTGCTGCAGCACAGCCTATGAGCGAGACAGACGCTCAATGGGCTAGCTGTGCAGCTGCAAATGCGTTTTACATATAGGTTTCAGTAAATCGAGAAAAAGGAGTTTTCCCACTGCGTATAGCTACGCAATACTTCGTTCCCTAACTCAGGGAACTAAGGCGAAGGTGTATACATGTTAGGATTACGGCTTTATCTGTATGCTCAGGGGTCCTGAGCTGTAGTGGCAACCCGTTACTCAGTGCGGCGTTTTGCATAGCGTTCCCACTACGTATAGCTACGCAATACGAAGTGACCGTTCGAAAGGTAACCGAGTAGTTCCCTTTCGAACGGTCACTTCGTATTGCGTAGCTATACGCAGTGGGAACGCTATGCAAAACGCCGCACTGAGTAACTGGTTGCCACTGCAGCTCAGGACCCCTGAGCATACAGATCAAGCCGTAATCCTAACATGTATACATCAGACCAGACACCGTCAGGTCTAAAATAATACATCTGAGTCAGTAATCACCAACATATCACACTAATAAACCCAGACACTGTCGGGGTTAATAGTATATGACAATGCAACCAGCCAAAGCGGGTTTTATATGTATGTGAAAATATAACTGGCCAAAGCGGGTCTCATATATATATGTGAATGTGACTGTGCACCGTAATATTAATGACAGGACCGGACACATTCAGGCCCTAATCATACCGAAAGCACCTTCGCCTGTAGGGAAGGCACCTCCATATTATAGAATTTCATAAATGTGGAAGGCGAGGACCAACCGGCCGTATCACAAATATCCTGAATGGGACAGCCATATGACCAAGCCCATGACGAGGCCATGCCTCTGGTCGAATGGGCCCTGATACCTATAGGGCAAACCTGACCCACTGAGGTATAAGCCATAGTATTCACTATCCATTTAGACAGTCTTTGCTTAGTGACTGAATCCCCTTTGGATCGACCACCAAAGCAGACAAACAGCTGTTCTGATTGTCCAAACGACGCAGAACGCTCCAGATAAATTCTCTGCGCTCTAACGGGGCAGAGAAGATTAACCTCCCCATCCTCGTAGAAGGGGGAAGAGCCAACAACGTCACCACCTGTGCTCTGAACGGTGTTGAGAGCACTTTGGGCACATACCCATGCCTGGGCTTGAGGATGACCTTAGAGTTATCCTGAGCAAACTCCAGACATGCCGGGCTCACAGAGAGAGCCTGCAGATCCCCCCTCGCTTGATAGATGCCAATGCCAACAGGAGAGCGGTCTTCAGCGAGAGAGGTTTAAGATCAACCGGCTGGAGAGGTTCAAAAGGTGGCCCCCTCAAAGCCCCCCCCCAGGACCGTGGAGAGGTCCCATGGTGGCACAGAGAGAGGTCTGGAGGGGTTGATCCTCCTAGCACCCTTCAGAAATCTCACGACCAGGTCGTTTGTTCCCAGTGATTGGCCAGCCACCAGAACATGGTGTGCTGCAATGGCTGCCATATACACTTTGAGCGTGGACGGGGAGCGGCCCGCGTCCAACAGCTCCTGTAGGAATGAGATAACCACTGATATTTCACATGACTCTGGGTCTATATGGTTTTTCACCCATCCCACCCATTTCGAAGCATAGAGGCGCCGAGTCGACGGGGTCCTAGCTTCAGATATAGTGTTCAACACCTTCACAGGAAGGTACCCGGATACCCGTTTAGGGGCCACACATGGAGGGCCCATAGATCAGGCTGCGGATGCCACATCGTTCCCTTCGCCTGAGTGAGGAGGTCTTTCCTCACCGGGACAGGCCATGGAGCTGTGTCCGTTAACTGAACCAGCTCCGGAAACCATGGTCTGGATTTACAGAGAGGAGCCACCAGAAGGACTGGGCACTCGCTCTCTCTGACCCGTTTGATGACTTGTGGGATCATCGAGACGGGGGGAAAGCATACAGGGGACGGTTGGGCCAGACGTGGGCCAACGTGGGCCGACGATGGGCCAGACGTGGGCAACGTGATGGATCTGAAAGATGCTTACTTTCACGCCAGACGTGAAAGTAAGCATCTTTCAGATCCATTGTGACAAACCAATCCCCCGGGCGAATTTGCACAAGGATATGTTTGATAGTTTACATTTTGAAGGGCCATCTCATGAGAGCCTTGTTCAAATCCCTCAAATCTAGTATGGGTCTGAGGCCGCCGTCTCTTTTCGGAATTAGAAAATAAAGGCTAGGAAAACCCGCCTGTTTTAGCGCAGGGGGGCCTAATTCTATCGCACCTTTTGCTAATAAATTCTGCACTTCGGTGCGAAGCACGTGACCCACGTCGCTTCTCACCGAGGTCTCGATAACCGCCTGAAACTTTATAGTGTTTATGACCCACATCGGGGATGGCTTGCCAGGCTAGAACCCGTGTGGCTAGGGACTGACACACTGATTGGGACGGGCCGCCTAACATAGGGGGACCTGATACCCTTATAATGTGATTTGTGCATACACTGACTTTACAGTGTGGGGGAGTCAGTGTTACAACAGGGGAGGGGCCGCCTAGTGAAGGGGGACCGTGAACCCGTGTGTTGTGATTGTGAAACATGCTCTTTTTTGCTTTCCGTGGGTCGCCGTGACAACAGCGTTTGTTTGTAGAGGCGCGCGCAGTGCAGCGGGCCTGTTGACAATAATAAAATCTCCCGCCGCCTGAGTTAGACAGGGAGCTGTGAGAAGTGTCATGGGATTTAGAGCAGTGACTATCTGAGGCGGCGCACGCTTCGTAGCGGGTGCACTGATTGCAGTGATAGTGTGCGGCATGATGAACAGAATGTAAGGGAGCGGCAGCTCTCTTGTGTCGTAAAGAGAGAAAGCCGCGTGCACATCTGACCGCGCGCTCCTTTCGTCGCTGCTCAATGAGGGAAGGAAGCGGGCAAGCGCATGAAAGAACATTTCAGTTAGAAAACGCTCTTCTGTGTGATGTGCAAAACAGAGGACGGGGAAGCTCTCTTGTGTCGTAAAGAGAGCTAGCCGCGCGAACATCTACCCGCGCGTTTCTTCCGTCGAGGCTCGACGAGGGAAGAAAACGTGGGCACGTGCGAGGCGGTTTGCCGTCCCGAGGGAGAGCTAGCCGCGAGCGCATGGTGTATTTTTAGTGCGGGGTAGCTCTCTTGTGTCGTAAAGAGAGCTAGCCGCGCGAACATCTATCCTTCGAACAGGACCAGGACCAGAGAACTGATTGAGCAGGAGAGAGTGAGGCACGCGGGGACGTGGCCGGCGTGCGTTCACCACAGACAAACACAGAATATTACAATAGAAAGGGATATGGCGTCGTCGCCGGATAGCCACAGGTGAGACGGCGTCAGGAGAAAACGGCTGAGAAGGCGTAGTCCGCTGAGATTGTGCTCGCTCAGGATGAAGGCCTTGTTCAAACAGCGAAGGCTTAGTAAAACAGTCAGAGACATGCAGTTGTCGCTGAAGGAGTAAAATCTGCTACAATGGCGAATTCGGGGACTAATATAGGCTGAGGCCACGCCCCTTGACGGGCTCTGATGTGTAATGACGTAGAGTGATCTCATTGGTCGCACGTCAGAGACGCCCGCGCCATTGGATGTGCAGTTGCTGCAGCACAGCCTATGAGCGAGACAGGCGCTCAATGGGCTAGCTGTGCAGCTGCAAATGCGTTTTACATATAGGTTTCAGTAAATCGAGAAAAAGGAGTTTTCCCACTGCGTATAGCTACGCAATACGAAGTGACCGTTCTAAAGGAAACCTTTTATTACAATATTCTAATTTTGAATTTGGGGTTTTCATATCTGTAAGCCATAATCATCAAAATAATAACAAATAAAGGCTTGAAATATCTCACTTTGCATGTAATGAGTCTATATAATATATTAGTTTCACCTTTTAAAGGGATACTTCACCTCTGGGAAGATGAATGTGTATTTAACCCTCTGGGGTCTAAGGTGTTTTTGGGGTCCTTGAGATGTTTTGACATGCCCTGACATTTGTGCTTTTTTCAGTTGCTTATAAACATATTAATGGCACAGGTTTAATTACACTCTATTTAGCACAAACAGGGCTACCATAATATGTGAGCAACATGTATGTACATATTTGTATTTTTGAGAGAATATTGTTTATGCATGGTTATTGAAAAAACTAAAAATTAAAGTTTCTGAAATAAGGCCACAAAACACATATTGATTATTTCTTCACAAGACTTTTGAAAATTGTATCACATAGCCTATAATATTTGCTCCAAAACTATGTGAGAATCATCCTGACTAGATGATAAGACAATAAAGTATTTTACATTTTTAATGACGTGTTTTGTGTCAGAAAGCTTTATGCAAAGGGGCATGATCTCTCATTAATATGTATGCATTTCACACCTGAGAAAGACAAAGACCCTCCCATAATGGCCCTATTAGATGTGCTATCAGGCCATTATTATTATGAGGAGCCTTGCATAAAGAATGAGGAGATTTAAAAAAGAATGGCTTTTAGATTGTTTGGATTTATTTACAACACAACATAATCCAAAGATACACAACAAAGGACAAAAAAGCACATTAGTAAACACACTGATCTAAAGACAGAGGCTTGAACAGTCACACAACTTTGTGCCATTCCTGAAACATAGTACATACCTGTCATTTCCAAGGTGTTTGATTTTTCATTTTACCATGTTCATATACAGAGACTGTTGAATGTTGAAGTCAGCAGGACTCATCAGTGGCATCTCGTCCCTGTAAAAATTTTTTTTTTTTTTTTTATAAACACCTTTGAACATGCTGATATCAAGAGAAACTATATGGCTGCACGACTTTGGGCATGCATTGTAGATTTTTCTGGTTAAAATTGCGATTTAATTATATATATATATATATATATATATATATATATATATATATATATATATACACACACACACACACACACACACACACACACACACAGTGCTTAGAATAAGTGAACACACCCATGCTAAAGTTGACTACCCTTCACAATATAGACATGGTTTTATTTCAGTTAGCCTAACTGAACATTTATACATAAATAATATATTGTATTTAGACA
This sequence comes from Rhinichthys klamathensis goyatoka, assembly GCF_029890125.1. Taxonomy (NCBI): domain Eukaryota; kingdom Metazoa; phylum Chordata; class Actinopteri; order Cypriniformes; family Leuciscidae; genus Rhinichthys; species Rhinichthys klamathensis. The sequence goes on along the minus strand of NW_026607055.1, from coordinate 441,526 downwards.
GTATCACATATTTTACCGGAGGCTGAAATATATTTCACTAAATCATTATATAACCTAAGCAGTTATTCGCAAACAAAATAAATTACGCATAAGGCAGTATTTTACCATGATAATCAGTGGATTAGATCAGAAACTAATCTTAAAACTGAGTGAACTATATGTAGTATACTAATATCACATTTAAAAAGTTTACATGAGCGTTTAGGCCTACGTATAGGGATATACTGTTAGGTAATCTTTCCTATGTCAAAAGCTAGCCAAAACTAGGCAAAATATAGTCTGAAAATTCATTTGAGCTCTATAATCAGAAAAGGAATTATGTAACACTAAACAACTTACTCCGAACTTGTATCCTCGGCGGGGTCAATTCGTTCTTCAAAATGCAGCCGTTCGTCGTCCGAGTTTCAAATTCCTCTGAGGAAAAGGTGAATCCTTCCCCGCTGTCCAGAATCATCTGAAGGAGTAGAGTGCCATTCTCAAAACTCAATGAACTATCAGTGAATCTGATGAAGAAACTTCGTGTTTTTATACCATTGATCGCTGGGCGTGTGCGATGCATAACGTTAGATCACCTATTTACCATGTGAAAAGCACTGGGGGCGTGGCTGCCTCAGCTCATTAAAGATAATGAAGGGAGAACGAAAAAAACTGTACCTCTCCTTGGTTTCAAACGGATTACATAAACTGAAAATATATATTTTTTTAAATAAATTACTTCATTTAAAAGAAGAGAATTTCAGCTTCATAAAGAGAAATCTCTCGTATCTCTTTGACAAGTATTGACTGAGTTACAGTTAATTTTTCGGACGCGTTTCAGAATGGACCTCACTGACAGAGAGAAGGCAAAACGCGCATCAGGTTTATTTTTCTTTATTTGACGAAAAGCACAACACTTTGTTTTTATTGTGAGTACCCACAAAAAAAATAGACACTTAACAGGATCTAATGATGTACAACACTTATATGTAAGATCAAAATCAACAGAGTAATTTGATTCTCTTTTGCACTGATAAGGAAAAAATCGAGCTCGTCGCGCCGGCGCGACGGCCGACCCCAGAAGGTTAATATTGGTCATTTATATAGTAGAAATGTGAAATTATTTTTTAAATTGAAGCATTCTAGACTGAGAAAAGGCAGAACATTTATTTTTTACTCATGTAGCTGAAAGACAACAACTCCTAGAATGCACTTGCTTTGCTGCCCTTACGAGGCCACTCCCAAACCACGCCTACCGGTTACAGGCGGCAGAATCCGAGAAATGGATACAACTAGGCTTGCTTTGATACATCGTGAGTTATTTGATAAATTTCCATCGAAATGGTGCTAAATTACGTTGTACCGGGATGTACTAGCCTAATGTATATAACACAACTTAGACTTTCACATTAAAAATATGATGCAAGGCAGGACCATGTCAACAGAGTAGCTTAGTAGCTCTGCATATGAACTGTTTTCCTCCAATTGAAATCACTATTTCTCTAAGCTAATACATTATCTAGGCTAGTCCATACTCTAGTAACACTAAAGGTTTATAAAAAGAACCACAACCAATGTGAGTTATAACTTTTAATAAAAAAAAAAATTAATATGAACACTTTTACACTCAAAGCTCTGCGGATTCAGCGATCTCGTCCAGAAGAAAATGGCATCACTGAGATTCGCGACAGCAATAGGACTCTATATCTGTTTCCATCGGCGCACAGCGAGAGCACTGACCCCGCCAGTCCGCCCCAGCTAGAGTCTGGCTCAGGTCTCGCTCCGGCCGCCTCTTGTTCCTCCATCTCCCGCTACTGTTTATCGCTGTATTGCGGCTCGTACAGGGAGCCGCGAGCATCAGATTCTCGCAACAGATCTTCGAAATACCCTTCTGCCATTTCAACTTCAAAACTACCTTCCGCCATCGTGATTAGCCTACTATACAAACTTTCTACACAGAGCAAGAGGCAAGAGCCTGTTAGCTTAGCTTCTACAGAAAGATGGCTGACACTATCTTTACATTCTGTGAGTGAGATCCCGCCCCATATGGGCATGGTGAAAACATGCGGAACACTGGCTGTAGTCTTTAGCCTCTGGCAAAAAAAATCCTCCAATGACGCAAAATGACGATTTTTGTGTCATCGGAGGATTTTTTCCAGACTAAAAATTATTTTTTCTCTCATATCAGGGGGATATGAGGGGGGGAGCACGGTAATTCGAAAATACTACTGGTTTTCTTCTGATACAAAGCTTAATGCTAAATCCTGAAGTATCCCTTTAAGTTGAATTACTGAAATAAATGAACTTTTGCACGATATTCTAATTTTCCGAGTTTCACCTGTAGAAACAAGCTTAACTAACCAGTAAGTAATATCGAATTTAGGACTAAGATAGTTCCTTATTAGGTAACCAATAATTGCTTAATGAGATTGGCCTCATTAAGAACTAATTATGACAAATTAAAAAGAATTACTAATTAATTACTAATCACAACATTAACGCGTCTGGGACGTTAGCAATTGTCTTTTTTTACTCACCGTGATCATAAAATGCATCACTAATTACTCAAGTGTGGCCTAGTCACTCTACAGGAACTAGCTACTAGTGATCTGGACCGTTACTCTACAGTGTTCCCGCTTGTTGTGATTCAGTGGCTCTGCTCGCTCTACACAGGGACTCTACACAGAGACTCTACAGGGGACTCTACAGGAGACTCTACAGGAGACTCTACAGGAGACTCTACAGGGGACTCTACAGGGGACTCTACAGGGGACTCTACAGGAGACTCTACAGGAGACTCTACAGGAGACTCTACAGGGGACTCTACAGGGGACTCTACAGGAGACTCTACAGGAGACTCTACAGGGGACTCTACAGGAGACTCTACAGGGGACTCTACAGGAGACTCTACAGGAGACTCTACAGGGGACTCTACAGGAGACTCTACAGGGGACTCTACAGGAGACTCTACAGGAGACTCTACAGGGGACTCTACAGGAGACTCTACAGGAGACTCTACAGGAGACTCTACAGGAGACTCTACAGGGGACTCTACAGGAGACTCTACAGGAGACTCTACAGGGGACTCTACAGGGGACTCTACAGGAGACTCTACAGGAGACTCTACAGGAGACTCTACAGGGGACTCTACAGGAGACTCTACAGGAGACTCTACAGGGGACTCTACAGGAGACTCTACAGGGGACTCTACAGGAGACTCTACAGGAGACTCTACAGGGGACTCTACAGGAGACTCTACAGGGGACTCTACAGGAGACTCTACAGGAGACTCTACAGGGGACTCTACATGAGACTCTACAGGAGACTCTACAGGAGACTCTACAGGGGACTCTACAGGAGACTCTACAGGAGACTCTACAGGAGACTCTACAGGAGACTCTACAGGGGACTCTACAGGAGACTCTACAGGAGACTCTACAGGAGACTCTACAGGAGACTCCAAGGCAGCTGGCGGCCAATTTGAAGCAAACTTTTTCCTGAGGAGTTGCTCTCTCTCTCTCTCTCTCTCTCTCTCTCTCTCTCTCTCTCTCTCTCTCTCTCTCTCTCTCTCTCTCTCTCTCTCTCTCTCTCTCTCTCTCTCTCTCTCTCTCTCCCCCCTCTCCCCTCTCTTCTCTCTCTCTCTCTCTCCCATCTCCCATCTCTCCTCTCCCCTCTCCCTCTCCCTCTCTCTCTCTCTCCCCTCTCCCCTCTCCCTCTCTCTCTCTCTCCCCTCTCTCCCTCTCTTCTCTCTCTCTCTCTCTCTCTCTCTCTCTCTCTCTCCCATCTCCCCTCTCTCCTCTCCCCTCTCCCCTCTCCCCTCTCCCCTCTCCCCTCTCCCTCTCTCTCTCTCTCCCCTCTCCCTCTCTCTCTCTCTCCCCTCTCTCCCTCTCTCTCTCTCTCTCTCTCTCTCTCTCTATCTCTCTCTATCTCTCCCAGACGCGTTAATGTTGTGATTAGTAATTAATTAGTAATTCTTTTTAATTTGTCATAATTAGTTCTTAAAAATGGAGCGCAACTGGAAGAAAACTAAACTAGAGGTATTTCGGATTTCGTGGAAAGAGAGCTCAATTGCTTACAGAGAGGCTTTAAAAGCTGCTAGATCTGCTTATTTTTCAAACCTATTAGAAGAAAATAAACATAATCCTAGGTATTTATTTGAAACAGTGGCTAAACTAACGAAAAAGAAAGCTTCAAGCTCAGAAGTGTCAAAGCAACACGGCAGTGATGACTTTATGAACTTCTTCACTTATAAGATTGATAATATCAGGGACAAAATTATAACTATGCAACCGTCTACCACAGTATCGCATCAGGAAGTGCATTGTAGTCTCCCTGAGGAAAAATTTGATTTATTTGTTGCTATAGGAGAGGAAGAATTCTGCAAACTCGTTAATTCATCTAAATCGACAACTTGTATGTTAGATCCTATACCGACTAAGCTACTGAAAGAGATGTTTCCAGAGGTCATATATCCTCTTCTTAATATCATTAATTCATCTTTGTCTCTAGGATACGTACCAAAAACCTTTAAACTGGCTATGATAAAACCGCTTGTTAAAAAACCACAACTTGATCCTACAGAATTAGTCAATTACAGGCCGATCTCGAATCTGCCTTTTCTGTCAAAGATTTTAGAAAAAGCAGTATCTTCACAACTATGTTCCTTTCTAGAAAGAAATGATATCTGCGAGGATTTTCAGTCCGGATTTAGACCGTACCATAGCACTGAGACCGCTCTCATTAGAGTTACAAATGATTTGCTCTTATCATCCGATCGTGGTTGTATCTCTCTATTAGTGTTACTCGATCTTAGTGCTGCATTTGACACCATTGACCACAACATTCTTTTAAATAGACTAGAAAACTATGTTGGCATTAGTGGAATTGCATTAGCATGGTTTAAATCATACTTAACTGACCGTTATCAGTTTGTAGCAGTAAATGAAGAGATGTCTTATCGATGACAAGTTCAGTATGGCGTACCACAAGGCTCAGTACTAGGACCACTGCTGTTCACTCTGTACATGCTACCATTAGGAGATATCATTAGGAAACATGGAGTTAGCTTTCACTGTTATGCCGATGATACTCAGCTGTATATTTCTTCAAAACCCAACGAAACTTACCAATTCACAAAATTAACGGAATGCATAGCTGATATAAAAAATTGGATGACTAGTAATTTCCTACTACTAAATTCTGAAAAGACAGAGATTCTAATTATTGGACAAAAAACTTCCACACGTAATAACCCAGAATACTGTCTAACACTTAATGGCTTCTCTGTCAAGTCTTCGTCGTCGGTTAGGAACCTGGGTGTGCTATTTGATACCAACCTTTCTTTTGAAAGCCACGTGTCTAGTATCTGTAAAACTGCATTTTTCCATCTTAAAAATATATCTAAATTACGCCACATGCTCTCATTGGGAAATGCGGAACAATTAGTCCATGCGTTCATGACCTCAAGGCTAGATTATTGTAATGCTCTACTGGGTGGTTGCCCTGCACGCTTAATAAACAAACTACAGCTAGTTCAAAACGCCGCAGCTCGAGTTCTTACCAGAACCAGGAAATATGACCATATTAGCCCGGTTCTGTCAACACTGCATTGGCTCCCTATTAAACATCGTATAAATTTTAAAATATTGTTGATTACCTACAAAGCACTAAGTGGTTTAGCTCCGCAGTACTTGAGCGAGCTCTTAACGCATTATAGTCCTTCACGTCTATTGCGATCTCAAAATTCCGGCCAGTTGATAATACCTAGAATATCTAAATCGACTGCTGGCGGTAGATCCTTTTCCTATTTAGCACCAAAACTTTGGAACAGTCTTCCTACCATTGTCCGGGAAGCAGACACACTCTGTCAGTTCAAAACTAGACTAAAAACACATCTCTTTGACCTAGCATACACATAATACATTATAGACTTCTATAAATTCAATGTTAGGCTGCATAGATTAGGTCAGCCGGAACTGGGAACACTTCCCTTAAATCTTGATGTACTCGCTACATCATAAGAAGAATGGCATCTACGCTAATATTAGTGTCTTTGTTTATCCCGAGGTTTTCCCGCAGCCTGCCAGATCCAGGCCGTGTCCAGATCTGACGAAGGAGATTCGCCTGGACCCGATGACAATGCAGTGCTGAAGTATCCACTATCCTCTCCCTATGGAGGATCCCTTTCCCACTCTACAGATAAAGCGCTGTGAATTCCGGCTCGCGTACCCCGAAGTGATAAAATAAAACAAAATTCTGTATCAAAATTTATAGGCAAGAAAAGTAGTTTGTTTAGGCTGGGTTGTATGAATTACAAACGTGCGCACATATTTTAAAAAGCACATAACTATAGAATTCTGAATGAGCATGTGAACGCCTTCAGCGTTAATCACAGGTTCGCGTTTAAAGTCTGATCATTTCGACGGAGGTGAATCAATCAAAGTTAACTTTAGCTGGAAGTAACATTATTCAAGAACCGCTATAACGCCAAAACAATCTGTTACCTTAAATTATATGTTTATCTCTGTAAAGCTGCTTTGAAACAATTCATTGTTAAAAGCGCTATATAAATGAAGAAGATGACTTGACTCTCTCTCTCTCTCCCGGGACTCCGGCAGCAACACATGAACTCAACAATGAAAGCCGCCAGTAATTGCTCAGCCTGAGGATGTGGCATGTCTCTCGCCCCCAGCAGCACAAGCTCTACAACACACAGCCTGGGGAAAGCAGACTCTCGAGTCTTCAGGGCAAGAAGAAGATGCTGACAGAAGCCCCTCGAGCTCGGCTCCTGACACACATCAGCACGAGAAGGCGTTGTCTTTGGATAATATGTGCTAAATGTGCGGTTACAGAAGATGTTTCAGCAGATCTGGAGTCAGAGTGAGTTCTAGCGTTCATTACTGTATGTGGACCGAATCCAGGACAGGGTTTGATGAGGTTTACAGACCTTAAAGGAGCTGTATGTAAGACATTTATTTCAATTAATCATAAAATGGCCCTGAAATGTCAATAGACATTAAGAAATCATGTACATTTCAAATACTTATATCACTGACAACAGTAGTCTGGCCAGGATATTGTCATTTAAAAAGTGCAGTTGCAGCCCTCAACTGATGTTGATGTTGTCATGTTGTGTTTTGGTCTGATGCTCCACCCTCCACCTATCTACCAATCACGAAGTCAGTAGTGTTGCGGCATCCGGGTTGCCAGCTCTGCTCTAGTTACCGCAGCTGCAGCTCGTCACGTTCCTGCTGGATCCTGCAGCCGATCTGGCAACCTCGAGTCAGGGAGGAGGGGGAGGGGATACACCACTCTACAGCAATTTGACAGTGATTGCAGTACTAGTTTTGGCCACAATCTTACATACAGCTCCTTTAAAGCAATCATTTCATCCTTTTTTTTCTTTTTGTTTTCTTCAAGAGATCATGATCACTTTGCTTCCTTTCTCAGAATAAAACAGGTTTTTTTCTGTTTTGAGAAGGGTGTTTTGAAAGTTACAGTACATTAAGTAAAATAAAAAGGTTAAATCTCAAGACGATGTCTGTTTTTGTGCTTTCCAAACAAATTGATCCGACTCTTATGGAAGCCCTTTTCCACATGCTAAGCATAGGCGTCGATTCCGTTGGGAACGGGGGGTATGGTGGGTGCGGTGGGGGCGGTGGGGACGGTGGGGACGTTGGGGACGGTGGTGGGGATGGTGGGGGGGGTGGGGGCGGTGGGGGCGGTGGGGATGGTGGGGGGGGTGGGTGCGGTGGGTGCGGTGGGGGCGGTGGGGACGGTGGGGACGTTGGGGACGGTGGTGGGGATGGTGGGGGGGGTGGGGGCGGTGGGGACGGTGGGGACGGTGGGGACGGTGGGGGCGGTGGGGATGGTGGGGGGGGTGGGGGCGGTGGGGACGGTGGGGACGGTGGGGACGGTGGGGACGGTGGGGACGGTGGGGGCGGTGGGGGCGGGTAAGTTGGGGGCGGTGGGTACGGTGGGTACGGTGGGGGAGGGGTGGGTGGCTTTGATTGTAATCCCTGTGTGGGAATCGCACATGATTGGCTGATGTCAGTCATCATGTCACCGATGCAGCTCAGCTGACGTTCACTTGCGTATTTCATGAGGTAAAGTGTTCCAAATTACTGGAGCATTGTAGCTAAAAGCTCTACCTCCCATAGTAGTCAAATGCTCAGGTGGTATGACAAGAGTGCCAGAAGCAGAAGACCTGAGGGATTGAGTAGGTACATACACATGAAGAAGTTCACTGAGATATGAAGGTGCTAGATTGTGAAGGGCCTTGTATGTAAAAAGTAGGATTTTGAATTGAATACGAAATTTAATTGGAAGCCAGTGAAGGTGCCCCAGAACCGGAGTAATATGCTCGCTTAATGGTGTTTGTGTAATGTCAGATAACGTCCATAATTGGATTTTAGGGTTCGATTTTTTGACTGTTTTCAGTGGTTATGAAGAGCAATATGGTAATAACTACCATATTGGAAATTTGGTAATCTTTGTTTAGGTACATTAAACCACGTCATGTCATATTGTCAACATGGTACTTATGATTATGATACTTATGATGGTACTCATGCTTTTTGAAAACTTAAGGCTTTCTTCTTCATAAAACGAGTCGGACATCATCACATTTTTTGAATACATTTTTATTTATTTACATTAGTAAGCTACAGGACATCATCTTTCAAAACATGACCTGCGCGAAAGAGGGGGGAAAAAAATGCGTCATTGTCATTGTACCATTGAAAATGCACTTCCGAATGCGTCTCTGTCCCCAGCACATTTCAAACCACCATGATACTAAGCCATATTTATGACATGAAGTCAAAATTATCACATACAGTATTTATGATATGAAAAGTCGAAATTATGACATACTGAGCCATATTTATAACTGGCAATATTGTGTTTAAAAATGAAGTTACTCAAAATTAACGTCTTATATATTGAGCTATTATAATAAAAGCTTTTTGATCTCACTTTTAGATTGTACTCATTTGTTAACATTAGTTAGTGTGTAAACTAACATGAATTAACATTGAGTAATATATATTTTTACAACATTTATTAATCTTTATTAATGTTAGTTACAGTTTTTCATTGTTTTTTAATGTTAGTGCACAGTGCATTAACTAAACGACAACTTTTTGAAATATATTAATAAGTGTTGAAATTAACATTAACTAATATTAACTATTTAAGTATTAAGTATTTTCATTGTTTGTTCATGTTAACTAATGTTAACAAAACCTTATTGTAAAGTGTTACCCTTTTTTTTATAAAAGCTGTTTTACTAGAACAGGAACTAGATAAATAATTGATTTATACGCATATTTTTTGCTTCTTGAGGATAAAAAATAATGTTGATGTTTTGAATAGCCTAACATTGCCCACCATTTTTTCCATCATTATGAGTAATATTTTGTGCTAAAATAAAAGTCAACTGCCTGGTCACGTGAGAAGCAGAAATGAGGAAGCAGAAGATTTGCCAAACCCACAGTGTGTGTTGAAAATGTTATTTTTGACATGATCATGGAAATGAAACGCTCTGTACGAAGTGTGCATGCTCTCTGCAGGGGTGAATGTAGAGCAGAAGCTCTTATGAGGGAAGAGAAGTGTTTCAGTGATGAAGACGATACGCACACACTCCTGCATGACTCCCTGTCAGAGGCAAAAGCCTGGGAATTGCTTTTAAACCCTAAGGTGCATGCTTAATTCACAGTCATGTTTAAAAGCCAAGAACCCAATCCTTCTGACTCAACAACAGTTGAGAGGCAAACACATCCAAACCAGGAGCCAAACACTGGCAAGCCCATATGCACAGAACATATATTTCCATATGTTTATGGTCAGTATATTACCTGGCTTAAATATATTATAAAAAGTATACTGAATAATTGCTGCTTTTCATCTTTTGAAAAATATGTGACAGACAAGGCTTAAGATCTTATCTGACTGATATGACAAATCTTAAAATATGTCAGTGCCGCTGTTTTGTCTCAAGATCCGCACCAGTCATGTTTTTTCAAAAGAACATTTATAAAAGATACTTAAATTTCCTAATTTAACTAAGGCCTAATCCTGGCTTTATCGAAACCCTGTTTGTGAAACCAGGCCCATGTTAACCTAATGTGTTTTAATGTGAGTTACTTTCACAAAGTTGAGTTACTTATGTTTTTGCTACACAACGTATTTGAGTTTAGTTACAAGGAAAGTTGTGTTGGTATTTCTTAAGGGGGCATGTTGAAAACATGTCAATTCTAATTGGTCAAACACAAATTAGTTGAGTTCAAAATACTCAAAAATCTGATGCAAATAGTTGCCTACATTATTTTTAGTCAAACCAAGGCAGTATTTTACAGTGTTGGAAACTGATTTCCTTACATTTCTCAAGCATGTTTTACTCATAATTGTAAGTTTTTAATACAAAGACATAAAAAAGAGTGTTGGGACAACAATAGTCACCATTATGGTGATCAGTTTTGCTTTAGTTGGGCTCTTAACCCTCGACTTATATATTAACTTATGATGTCATCATCAGTAAATAATCAATAAAAAATGCATTAGTCTTCCTTTGCTGCAGAACCTGATTTCACCAAGTGCAACATGGTCCTGAATCAACATCTTTGTTGATCCTGGAGCAACATTCCAATCAACCAATCAGATTTGAGGGACAAGTTTACAGTTTATGTCAAGTTTAGGCACCAGGGTTAGGTGCTTCTACATCAGTGTTATTCACCTATCATTTCCCTCTGATTGTAGGGAGAACTTAAGGGTAGGGTTAGGTTTAGGAATAGGGTTAGGACAACATTTTCAGACCAGAATGTTGTTCCAGGATCAACAAAATATGTTGATTTGCGCGTCTAACTTGCAAAATCAGGACATGCTTCTTTTGCTATAGCAAACATGCCTTACAGACACTCAGTTACAGCAGCCAGAGAAAAACTAGCATTGAAAGTCGAGAGTAAAGAGCCCAACTGAAGCTAACACCGATCACCATAATGGCGATTGCATGCTCTTTTCTACATCTTTAAGTATTTTATCTCATTTATTATTTCATGCAATATATTATTTCATATATATATATATATATATATAAGCCATTTAATATCTTGCTCAAAAAATGAAGATATATTTTCTGTCTGTAATGTAGGGGCCACTGTATACATGCTGCTATTACCACAAGTCACATTAAACATACATTTAGATAAAGGTAGCTCAAGTTGTCGGTTCTATTAAATTAAAAATAAAACACAACAGGGTAACATTAGACTGCTTTTAAATTCTCAGGGAAGGTTTTTAAGCCTTGTTTTTAAGCCTTGTTTTTAAGCCTTGTCCTTGTATTTTTTTTATATAGACGTCTTGGGAAATGCAAATGATGGCAGAAAAAATTGCTTTGGCTGTTATAGAAAGGCTACTTTCACTGGACAGTCTGTTTTATTGCAAATCCAAAAAACTTTGACTTCAGCTAACAAATGTACTCAGTTAGTCTGTGCACTCTGGTTATGTATGACTATAAATATTGGTGCAAATTTGTGGATCATGTCCTTGTATTTTTTCACTATGCGAATAAATGTATTGGTTTCTGAGCCCTTCTGCCCGATTTTATCTGCTCGTAAGTACATCAGGCTTCTGGCTCACAAAAGCAGACGCCTGGTATTTGGAAGTGCCTTTTAAATAACTTTTAAATTAAAGTAATAACCTTGCTTCTCTGTTGATGGTAAGAGTGGGGCAAGGTGAGCCACCCTCTCTAAGAAACTCTTCACAATACAGGTATGACCAATCAGGATTAAACGTAGGTGTCATTTATGAATACTTCTGGCCAGCATTGAAATAGTTAGCATATTTACTGAGGAAGCATTGGTTGTTGAACAGACATTTTCATGTAATTCATGCAACATGTAATTTTGGTCACACTTTAGATTAGGGTCCAATTCACACTATTAAATATGCCTCAATAAACTCCTAATTACTGCTTATTAATAGTTAGTAGGGTAGTTGTAAAGTGTAGGTATTGGGTATAGGGATGTAGAATATCATGCAGAATAAGGCATTAATATGGGTTTTATAAGTACTAATAAACAACCAATATCCGCATGATAATAAGCAACTAGTTAATAGAGAGAATTGGACCCTAAACTAGTGCTGTTATGGCTGTAGTTTATCATTGATTTATTAGTCATCAAGTCATTAGGATGTCATAACGGCAATTTATGGCATCATAAACAGCATTATGACACCATCAATTCATTTTGGCATTCGTTTTTAGGACTGGTTCATGTATTTAGTCCCAGGATTGATAATTGCTGATACATGGAGACATTTATCAAACTAAAAGTTACAGGTTTGTTTTGAACCACTGAATGCGTTACTGAAAATGTTTAAAAATGATTTTAGATATTTTATTTTACCTGATTAAAATGCATGAGCAAAGCTTTAGTCATCATTTTGTCATCACAATCAGCCCATCGGTAACCCTGCCTCCCAAACACACACACACACACACACACACACACTCTAACACACACACACAAACACACACACACAAACACACACACACACACACACACACACACACACACACACACACACACACACACACACACACACACTTTTATTTATTTGTATTTATTTATTTGTTCCCTGTCAAAGAGTTTTATGTCAAAGCATATTTCAAAATAGATACAATTTTCAGAATATCTAGGCCTAAATCATACACACTGGTAATATATCATAACCACAGATCTTTACGAGGAAGATGAGATCTGTGAAGAAAAGGGAGACGTCTAGCTAAGACTTGCTCATAGTGAACTGCGAAATCACACACAGAAACTGCATTGATTGAGAAATGAGGGCCGTGGAGTCCATCTGAGGAAACACACCGCGTGTTTGAGATGTGCAGAAGAAGAGCTGAGGGAATGAAGACGGGATTAGTGTTTGCACCAAAACTGCAGTTCAATTGCCTCACCTTTGCTATTTGTAGTGTACTAGATTTTATTTATTTTTTTTTTTCACTCAGGAAATCTACAAATGTATGTAATTATACTCAAGGGTTCTCTCAGTTTTTGTTATTAGTCCTATGTAGCTCCATGGATCTGTTCACTGGCCATACATTCGATTGACAAGATGTCATGCCTCCATGGAAAAAAAAAACTAGCCAAACTTGTGGGAAATTGAGCCGCTTGTCATATTTTATGTGCAAAATTGAGTGGAGACAACTTGAAATATAAGTAAGTGCATTCATTTTCAGTGGCGGCTCGTCAGGGGAGGCTCAGCCTACTCAAACTTTTATGTCTCAGAATGTGTATTTCTTGTTTGTAATGTCCTCTCTGTAAGTGTAGCCACCCACGCTTCTTCCCAGAATGTGCCGAACCTGTGAAACACGAGTCTGATGGGATGGAGAAATGGAGAGGAGGCTAATCCATAACCGGAGACTTGTGCCCCCGTTGTTAAAAAATAATAAAAAAATTAGCCAATCACCATCGAGTATTTCACTTTCAGCGATTAGGAGTGTTGAGAAAAGGAACATACCTAACCTGCATACCTAGGAACAAACTTCCCTTGCTATATCCAACGCTATCTCACGACCAATTCGTACGAGTGAGTAAAAAGTGGCTAATTCGTACGATTTGTCTAATCACTCGTTACAGGGGCGGGTTCAGGGGTAGGTGTAGGGGCGGTGTCAGGAGTAGGTGTAGGGGCGGGGTCAGGAGTAGGTGTAGGGGCGGTGTCAGGAGTAGGTGTAGGGGCGGGGTCAGGAGTAGGTGTAGGGGCGGGGTCAGGGGTAGGTTTAGGGGCGGGGTCACGGCTAGGTGTAGGGGCGGGGTCAGGGGTAGGGGTGGGGTCACGGGTAGGTGTAGGGGCGGGGTCAGGAGTAGGTGTAGGGGCGGGGTCAGGGGTAGGTGTAGGGGCGGGGTCAGGGGTAGGTGTAGGGGCGGGGTCACGGGTAGGTGTAGGGGCGGGGTCAGGAGTAGGTGTAGGGGTGGGGTCAGGAGTAGGTGTAGGGGCGGGGTCAGGAGTAGGTGTAGGGGCGTGGTCAGGGGTAGGTTTAGGGGCGGGTCAGGGGTAGGTTTAGGGGCGGGTCAGGGGTAGGTCATTTGTACGAATTCATATGAATTGGGCAACTCGTAAAATATATATGATTTAGCAAAAAATTTATGAATGAAGTCGTATAAATTCGTACGAATTAGCTACCTCGTAAAATTCGTACGAATTGCCGTGAGATCGGGTTGGTATATCAGCCAATCATCGACAAGACATAAATAACGTGGTATTAGTATGAACTGCTACCGCTGATGTAACTATGGAGAGTAGAGATATTGAATATTTGATCGCAAACAAATTTACTAAACTACCATTCAAACAACAGCTACATAGAAAACATATAAAAATGAAAGAAGACCCCATGCCTAATCTGGATAGGCCACAGCAATCAGCTTCACTAGACGACCAAACCTGCTCTTTAGCTCGGACATTAACAGTAAAAGTACAGAAGGATGGATGTTTTTAAGTGATAGGCTAGGACTAGGTGAGTGAACTTATATTTATATTGTCTTGATCTATGGGTCGTTTTCTATAAATATTCAGGTATATAAGTTACCAAAAAAGATCCGTTAAAAAATCCGACTGCTAACCTTTTGTGTGCCTCCTCTATTTTAAACCCCACCAGCCGCCACTGTTTTTGTTTTACTTCTGTGACATTATCCTGTGAAACAAAGGGAAACCGGCTCGTCTGTTCCCATGACTGTGTGTCACTGACCCACACTTCACTATTCTGAGCAGTGACTCAGCCTGATCTTCTGCTTTCCTCTGACAGCATTCCCAGCATGCTCTCTGCTCCCGATACACCAGTTCCCAGCATGCTCTCTGCTCCGACACACCAGTTCCCAGCATGCTCTCTGCTCCCGACACACCAGTTCCCAGCATGCTCTCTGCTCCGACACACCAGTTCCCAGCATGCTCTCTGCTCCGACACACCAGTTCCCAGCATGCTCTCCTGCTGAGAGGGAGGATCTCCACACACAGGGTCTGCGATCACACGGGCCCACAGGAGCCCAGCTCTGAGCACATTAGGCTTTAGCTTTCCTGCAAGCGTGATGGAGGGACACTGAATTTGTTTGTGTCTAATTATTAACTTATGTGGCAAGAATCCGTGTAATAACCGGGATAACATCCAGCCGGTTGTTATCTCAGAATAAACCCCTTCAGGTGTGTGTGCGTGCGTGCGTGCGTGTGTGTGTGTGTGTGTGTGTGTGTGTGTGTGTGTGTGTGTGAGATCTCAGAATAAACCACTGATGAAGACCTGATCCTGATCACCCTATTCTGAGATAACAACCAGCCGTATATATATATATATACATATATATGATATATTATCACTGACTTACCTATGAAACTTATTGTAAAGTGTTACCAATATTTTGGTGGTTTTAGCAAAAAAATGGTGTGAAAGAACTGAAATAGTTATTACATTTCAGTTTTGATATGAGAAAAAAAACAGATATATTATTTATTTCTCAAAAGAAAGATCATGTTAAATTATTTGTGCAAAACCTAATTAATATTAACTCATTTTAGCATCATAAAACAAAACAGGGTTATTACAGTTAACTTAAAACTAAATCCAGAAATTCATTTTTGTTACATTAAATAAATTAAATGTTAAACCTAAACTTGTTTGATTTCAGTGGTGTTAAAATAGCATTGAAACAAAGTAATTCCCGTGCAAATAAAAGCCAACAGATGTTGAATCGGATGATTGTTGAAAGGAATATATGAAATGCATTGAGAACATGACATAATGTACAAAGCCTTTCACATCAAGCATCTCAGATATGCAAATGCCCACGGCTCTGTTCGGGTCGGACCGTGAGGGCTTCGTTTAGTGCGTTTGTTCTCATGATCACAAATCTTGAGTTCTAGGGGACCAAAAGGAAAAACACACTTAGAGGAGATGTGCATGTGTGCTGTAGAGATCCCGGTAAGATCTCTGAAGACAGATGAAGACTAAACTCAACTGAGCACATAATATCTGTCATTTTTCAACTATGATCATAATCACATAATGTGGCTCTAAAACACATTCATTCTTTAACATTTAGAATAACAATAAAACGTTATAAAGCTTTGCAAACAAGAATGACAATCTACTTTTTTAGAATTCACTGCAGTTTATGTTTCATGATCCATGCGTTTACATTACAGTAAAAAGTGTCCTAATTATTAATTTTATACTGCAGTTACTTTTCTGAAACGAGTGATGACAAAGTGAGACACAGTTATAGAGTCCATTTAAAATAAGCAAAGCTTTGTTGAAATATGTTTTATGTAGTTTTCATTGCATTTATGGAAGCTTGTTTCAGCCATGGAATAAAAAAGTATTTTTTTCTTTTAATTCCGAGTTTCCAAGTGGCAAGAAACTTCAACTCTGAGAGGAAAAGTCAGAAGTGTTAGATAAAACGAAGAAATGGAAGAAACAAATTTTCATAGTTTAGTGCAATTCAAACTATACTATTACAGCACACAAACAAATCAGGGTAACACTTTATTGTACAGTGTCCTTGTTATGTTACATGTACTTATCATAGTAATAACAGTAAATTATGGCCTCAACCAAACCCTAACCCTATAGTAAGCACATGTCGTTAATATTCCTCAGTGCTTAAATATATAATTACACTGTAACAACGACACCTTAAAATAAAGTGCAACGCAAATCAGTAAATAAGGGAAACACAAATCTCTGTGAATATGAATGAAATCACAATAATTATCACGTATGCATCAATCAACATCATCAACTCGTTTGCTAGTTCATTTCACCTTTTCTTTTTCTTTTCCCGTAGAATAAAAGCAGCACGTCTCCCCACATATCCAGTGTAATGCTAACCTCTTAAGCTAGCGTTCTGCTGCTCCCGCTGAGAAGAGTTTGGCTCGATAAACACGAAGCTTGATCCCTCAACACTCCTCGGACATGGTTCTGGAACTTTCTTCCCAGAAAGGTGTAAAAGACGGGGTTGACGCAGAAATAGAGGCGAGCGATGTTCGCGGTGACGTACTCGGCGTACGGAAGCACACTGTCACACTCGCCGGGATCTCGGTGCTCGTTCAGCATGAGTACGATGTTATACGGGCTCCAGAAGGAGAAGAACATCAGCACTATTACGAAGATGAGCCGCACAGTGCGGTGTTTGCCGCTCATCCGCGTGGCCATGACGGTTAGCGTGATCCTGAAGTAGCAGTAGATGAACACGCTCAGCGGGAAGATGAAGAACAGCACGAACTGCTTGTAGAGGCCGAAGACCTTCCACTGGGGTTCGCTCGAGTCTTCGCACACTAACTCGTACTTCGGATACTCTTCAACCGTGAAATGGATGAAGGCGTCGAGGCTAGCGAGGAGGCTAATGCTCCAGACCGCTGAAGATAAAGCCACGGCGTAGCAGGTTCTGCGCTGTCTGCTGGCGGCCACACAGTGGACCACGGCCAGGTATCGGTCGAACGCCATGAGAGTGAGGAAGAGGATGGAGCTGTAGAAGCCGAGCCGGTCTGCGCTGTTGGCCAGCTTGCACACCGCCTCCCCGAACACCCACTGGCCGGAGTGGTGGACGGCCTGGAGCGGCAGCGTCAGCGTGTAGATGATGTTGGACGCCACCAGGTTGATGAGGAGTATATTCGTGACCGTGTTCAGCTTCTCGAACTTGTATATGACGAGCAGAACGACTCCGTTTCCCAGAATGCTGAGGATGAAGATGATGTAGTAGAATGGGGGAAGAAAGTGTTTGGCGAAGTCGTTGATGTCGAAGGTGCTGCACAGATAGCCAACGGCCGCGGTCCCGTACTCGTAGTCTGTGGTGTCAGTGAGCGTCTCCGCCGCGCCGGTCACAGGCTCCATCTGCAGGAGTGAGCGGCTCATTACACTGAAGACTGGACGCCTCATTAATACTGCTCCGTCATTAATAAGTAACTATGCAGGATTACTTGACATTACTTGATTACAGTTTCATCCTCTCTTAATTAACCCAAAAGCACTAACATGTACAATTCGCACGACCCACAAACCTTTAACCTTAATTAATGTTATTTTAATTTAAGTAATGCCCTTTCTTTCTTTATTTGTTTCCCCATTCTTGTTTATTTTACTATCTCTCTTTTTTTGTGCTATGGTGAAGTGTTTTCTTTTACTATTCTTTATATTTTTGTTATTCTCAATAATTATTATTGTGTTCTAATTTTGTTGTTTCACTCTGTAAACTGAATGTTGAAATAAAGCATTAAATAAGTCATGCAGGACTAATGAGTAGTTCTACATGAACACTTTATTAACTAATATGGTGAAACTCGGAAAATTAGAATATGGTGCAAAAGTTCATTTATTTCAGTAATTCAACCTAAAAGGTGAAACTAATATATTATATAGACTCATTACATGCAAAGTGAGATATTTCAAGCCTTTATTTGTTATAATTGTGATGATTATGGCTTACAGCTTATGAAAACCCCAAATTCAAAATTAGAATATTGTGAAAAGGTTTTCATAAGCGTTGCCCTGACACCACAGATCAACCAGCAGCTTCTATCGCCTTTTATTTCAACAAAGCCATTCAGCAAATCATATAGATTTTACAAAGACAAATTAGACTTGCATCATTTAGGAATTTCCCAGAATCCCTGAAGCTTTTAAAACAACAAAACACTCGGGATACACACGCTTTTACACTTCTCTCGACTTCCATCACTCATTTAAGAATCAGTTTGACATTTCAAAACTAGTTTTGAAATGTACTGAAGTTAACCTTCAACGAGTGAATAAAACAACAGATTTAATTGAATGAATTATTTTTATTGAAATAATTATCTTTATTCCTAATCTTCCTTAGCACCAAATGACAAACAAACTAATGTTTTTAATTTTTGCATCTCAGATCATGGTGCAAAAGTCCCGTGTTTGGCAACAAAATAGCCATTTACTTTATTAATACTTAATATTCATAAGTAATGGTGATACATATTAATGTTAATTGCTATGTTTATGACATCTTAATATCTATCGACTTGCAGTATTATTTCACAAATGACCTTATGACCATGTGTTAATGGTGTTCACAAAGCCCGTTGTGCACTGAAAGGCAGGTTTATGAATCTATAAATGTCAGTATTATTCATCTAAAGGCCACTTATGTTTCATTGCACCATCGCAGCGCACAGTCCGAAGCCACGTCTGTAGATTCCTCTGGATTTACTGTGGCGTGTGTGTGTGTGTGTGTGTGTGTGTGTGTGTGTGTGTCTGTGTGTCAGAACTCAGGCCCTTTCCTGTAGTGCTCGTCCCTGAGGTTATAGGATTGGTAGCAGATGGACATGTCACACACTCCGGTCGGCCCCTGAGGGCCCGGTTTCCCTGGAACGCCTGGAGTCCCGGATTTACCCGTTATTCCCGGAGGACCCGGAGCCCCCACGCCATCACTGCCGCGAGGACCCTGGACCCCTGTGGAGGAAGTTCAGGAGACGCACAAGCGGACAGTTACACAAGATTCACTCCCATGCTCCTCCATTAGTGCCGGAGAGATTGTGTACATGTGCACGGCAAATCACTCATAAAACACATGTTTTGAGGCGAATATGATTAAAACAATTTAACTAATAGATATAACCAATTGATTGATTACATTATAAATTGCAAAAAAAAAATTGTATGATGTTTTATGAATAATGTTTAAATATGCAAATTAGGTATTATCTAATTATTTCATTTAATTTATGAATATAGCACATTTAATGCAACAGCTGTTGCCCAAAGTCATTCACAATCACTAAAAACATTAATTAAATATCCACTAATTTGCTTACATTTCCAGTGTCTAGTGTCAACAGACAGAAAACAAATACATTTTCATTATGCTTCAGGAATTGAATTGTTAAAGGGGTCATATAATGGCATTTTTATACAAGTTAATATGATTCTTTAGTGTCTAAATAAAAAGTTTGTAATATACTTTAATAAAAAAATTCTCATTAGTATTTTAAGAAAACTAATTTTACCTGGTCAAAAACAGCTCTGTTTTCAGCACGCCGTTTCAGTGCATGTGCCTTTAAATGATAATGAGCTTCGCTGACTCCGCCCCTCTGTTCTGCGGGCGCTTTGACACATGCACGTGGAGTGTTGCCTTGACAACAGTTGAGGGTATATTTTGGAGAGAGAATGGCAGCGGGAGTCTCTGAGGACACATCTGTGCAACCGTATCAGTCTGAACCGGAGTCGGACCCAGAACAAGATGACGGCCCGAAGAAGTTCGACAGTTAAGGCTCGAACAGGACGCTTCTGAATGGTTAGTAAACGTAATGTCACTTTCATCTATCTGTGTATGCACTGGCAGGGTCGAGTAGTGAGATACGAACGCTGTGTGTTTACTGATGTATAGGTTAGTTCGTTGACAGATTGATGTTACAGTTAATGGTCATGAAACACTTTTTTTTCGCGATTTGCAAAGATTAATATAATACAACTTTACACTCACTTCTTCTGGAGGTTCAGCAGGAACACGAATAGTTGCTACCGATTCTTTTTTCAGGAGCAGCTTCGGTAACACTTTATTTTAAGGTGCTTGTAATAAGCAGTATTAACCGTTAATAAGACACTTATAAGACCTTATAAGATGCATATAAGATGCATATAAGCATTAACTACTTTATATAAGGGTTAATTAAAGGTCCAGGCCCTGAAGAGATCAGGGAAACTACTCCCTCTTGGGAAGGTCAATTTTTAAGGGATTGGGAGTTTGTGTTACCATTTATGTTTGTTCGGCTGTTCTAAAAGTGCAATGTATTGATACTTGAGAAATGTATTATTTAATTTAATTTATTTATTATCATTAGTTAATGCTTATATGCATCTTATATGCATCTTATAAGGTCTTATAAGTGTCTTATTAACTGTTAAATACTGCTTATTACAAGCACCTTAAAATAAAGTGTTACCGCAGCTTCTTAGCAAAACCAGCTTTACACTGACCCTCCTTATAAAGCAGTCTGGTGAGAAATGATTCGCGCAAACATGAGAGCATTGACGTTGCTCGTGGGGAATATTCCCTTCGAAAACAAACTCAGCCACTGCGTCTTCAGCGGTTCGGATTCAGGAACATTAAAATGACTGTGTTCGTTATTACACCCAAGAACAGAACACCACAATCGCTTAGAGCCATTCTGCTCCAGCGTATCAACACTAGCGGACTATGATGACAGCTCGCTCAGGGCGGGTCTGTGTGGAAACGCTGCTGTCAATCAACACTCGTGGGCGGGGCGTCTGTGACGTCACACGGTCGAACGGCTTGATTTGAGGCAGGGGAAAACATATAAGGAGATTAAAACAAAACCACTGGATGGATTTTTATCATTATATGATGGTTGTGTACAGGCACTGCCAACACACATTTCAGTACAATCAACTTGTAAAAGTGCATGTACCATTATATGACCCCTTTAAATATATAGGTGATATATCAGCAAACACTCAGAATATAGATATGAACACGGCTGCGTTTCCCCGTAACGTTCTCTTATCGCGCTACGAAGACTCTAAAGGTATAACTTAACTATAATTTCTTTATAAAATAATCACTTCAGAAATAGTGGAAATTGCATTTATTAGGATTAATGGGATATTATAAATAATCCAAGCTATAGCCTAGCCTACATATTCTAAAATTGTATCATATATCAGCCACAAATGTTTACATGCTTTTTTCTCCTTCTCCGTGTTGTTCGCTGAGGAGGAGCGCTGATGAAATATTGTTCTTGTAAATACTTTCCAGCACTTCAGTAGCTAATAGAAGTGTACGACGTACGTACGGTGCGCGGCAGGGGCCAAACAGGATTCAAACAGTGAAGTTTGAAGTGATCTCTTCTTGTAAACTCAGAGATGTGGATTCAGATTAAATCACCACACCATCTTGGTGTTCGTTTAGAAACAGTCGGCCGGGGATGTTTACGCGGTGGTGGGAGAAAAACACGGACATCCTGGAGTCGGACGGCAATACAATCACAGACTAACCCTGATGATGATGATGACAACACCGTACGAGCCCGCGAGGAACAGCTAGCGCTGGAATCGGGCTGAACTGGCAGTGCTTCACCGGACTTTGAAAGGCTCCGGGCGCCGTCCTTCATTCAGCACAACTCTCCGCTGTATCGCTGCCATAGTTCCAGCAATCATTCCCTTTAAATACACTCCTAAGCCTTCACTGCCGAACGGTTTGCCAGCTGATGTACCTTTGGTTAATATAATTAAAAAGCTAACAACAATCAGTGTAGTTACAATTTTATTCTGTGCATGAAAACACTTGAATTAGCCTAATTGAACACTGTGTGTATTAAATATCCGTGTACTGAGATGTAAAGATGTTTTGTTGCACCTGTCAACAGTGATCAGGCAAAGTCCAGAACGCTTACAGAAGGTGTGCTTCACTGAGAAGGGTTCGGGAAACACGGCTTAAGCTGTAACTCAAGAACGACGACGCAGCGTTAGGAAGGTTTCGGGAAACACAGCCCTGAACTGGACAGTCTGATGTAAGAAGTGCTGCTGAAATGGAGATTTCTGAGTCTATTGCAAATAAATAAAGTGCGATACATTCTGAAACTAACATAACATGCAATAAACATTTCTGAAATACATAACTCAGACAGTCTCCTCTGATAACAGATCACTGTGAACTGTAACGTGGACTCATGCATGTGCTGGAAAGCTGCTTTCAAACGAAGTATTCTGAAAGTGCTATAAATAAATATAAACATAAATGAAACACTTAAATGTGTATTTGTGGATGTTTTCTTTTCACTGCTCTGAAACGACATGTTATGAAAAGCCAAATAGCCCAAAATCTCAAAAATGACCAGTGCATGAAAAAAGCATGTGTTTGCCTGCAGTGTTTTGTCATAATCATGTAATAATGTGAGTGTACCCGTGTCTCCGGGGGGCCCTGGGTATCCCAGTCTGCTCTCTCCTTTAGTGCCCTTAAATCCCCGAGGGCCCGTGTCTCCTAAAACAGTGACAAACATATTATGCAATTAAAATACAAAGCCAAAGTCATTTAGATGATTTGGACGTGTTAGAGCCGGGGATCTCGGTCACCTTTGACCCCTGGCGGCCCCTGGACCCCCGGGGGCCCTGAGTATCCCTGAGCCCCGTGTGTGCCGGGATAACCTGGGGCCCCGCTGGAGCCCTTGGGCCCTGGAGCCCCGGGGTGTCCCGGGGGCCCTTTAATGCTCTCGCAGGGCTCACAGCGCTGAGGGCCCATCGTCTGCAGGAGCCGGGCCAGCTCGCCTGAGGAACACACACATGCGGCACTGAGAGCACATCTCATGATCTGGACTATCAAGACACACAATAACTTCCTCCAGTAATATTTCGTCCAAAGAAAAAGCATTTAAAGTCGGCATCTATCTATATTCATATGCCTCTTATTGGACTGTAAGTGATTCATGCATGCATGTTTTGTTTTAAAAAGCAAAAAAAAATAATGATATTTGTCATAATTCTGACATAAAAAGTCAAAATTATGACATTCTGATTTTAAGTCATAATTCTGACATTAAAAGGTCGAAATTATGAAAGAAAAAGTCGATTATGACATACTAAGGTGAAATTATGACTTAAAGTCATTATTATGACATTAAAAGGTCAAAATAAAAAATAAAAAACATTAAAAAGGTCAAAATTATGAATTTTATCTAAAAACTTTGACTTTTTGATACATAATTGTGACTTAGTATTTCATAATTTCAGCTTTTTACGTCATATTTTTGACTGGGTATGTCATAATGACTTTTTGCCAGTTATGACTTTTAATGTGAAATTGACTTCTCATAATTATGAATGTAAATCTCAGTATGTCATCGTTTTGTATATTTGTCATAGTTTATACTTTTTATGCCAACATTTTGACTTTTTATTTCAAAATTATGACTTAGTTTGTCAATTTTGACTTTTCATCTCATAATTTTGACGTCATAATTTTGACTTTTTATCATAGTTATGATGAATTATAACCAAGCGGCAACATTCTAATCTGAAAAATGAAGCCTACCCGGAAGTGCGGAAAACTGCAATACATGGACAATCCGCTAGAGGGAGGTCCAGAAAGGGAGCAAATGTCCAGAGACCGCATGTTGAAATGTCCGTTTTCACAGCATAAACTCATGTTTTTACAGGTTGGTCCCATGGACTTTTATTGTATTTTTC
The DNA here is from genome assembly GCF_029890125.1 of Rhinichthys klamathensis goyatoka. Classification (NCBI taxonomy): domain Eukaryota; kingdom Metazoa; phylum Chordata; class Actinopteri; order Cypriniformes; family Leuciscidae; genus Rhinichthys; species Rhinichthys klamathensis. The sequence goes on along the minus strand of NW_026607055.1, from coordinate 417,324 downwards.
GATAGGTTCCGAGTGCCTGACAACTGTGAGGGGGGTGAATTTTTTTCTAACTCGTTAGTTTAGATCATATTTAGATATAAAATGTATGACAAATAAGGGCGTGGTTAACTTTGATTGACAGCTTGATTGACAGCTGATAACGGGCTCATGTCTCGGTCTCGGCCGTGATCTGACACAACACATCACACCACCTCTGTATCCTTTCTGAACATTCGTATTGAACTATCGTACATAACATGGGTTGCTCTGCTATAAACTGCACTAACCGACTCTGTAGGAGGACTTCGTGACATTCCACTACTATTTCACGTAGTTAGCACTATTTAGCATCAGTGTTTGTGGGCAGTGGCACTGCAACAGTTAGCATTACATCGCCTCAGATAAGTTAGCGTCAGAGGGACAGGTGGGGTTTTGGGGGGCTAATACAATGCTAAATCATAAATCAGATGTACCTATGAACAATAACATACCGATGTCCAGCAATCGATTTAAATAGTACATTGTGTTTAATTTGTTGTTTAATGGTCCAGTGGCAGAACTTTTGCCCAGCATGTCAGAGGTCTGGGTTCGAATCCGCACTCCTATAGTTTTTTGTTTTTTTTCTCTCCCATTAAAACCGATTATGTTTATCAGTGGTTGTATATCAAGCAGGGACACGTTTGTGTGCATTTTACTTTGTGATTTCACCGGAACGAATAGAGAGTCTCCGCAACGGATTAAAACGCGCGTCCGAGTTCAAAAGTGGTGGGGACACGTCCCACCCGTCCCACCCGCAAATTACACCTATGCCTATGGTTATAACCGGTTATAACTGACGTTTGAAACACTGTAAATGCCTAAATGTAACATAAGAAAAGCCTGATATGTCTGATATGTAGTGGCCATAGACTGTGAAGAGTAGCCTAGTCTGCCAGTCGATCCTGTAGCGGTACAGATAGCTGAGGCTCGGCTGAAGAGGCGTGTCCACCGGCCGGCTCACTCTCACACAAAGCCCGCCCTTTTACCCATATATGGATTGGGTTTGGATTTCCCAAGATTTTCCAAGATGGCTCCGCCCATACCCCCCATAAACGGCCTCAACCCGTTCTTCAGAAAGTCTATGGGTGACATCACTGACGCTTTGTCCATATTTTTTACAGTCTATGGTTATAACACAATTATGTCAATTTCAACTTTTTAATCTCATTGTTATGACTTGCTTGGTATGTGATAATTTATCTCATGATTATAGCATCCTGCTTTTAACTTTTATCTCATAATAATGACTGTCAATTATGATGTTTCACATCATAATTTTGACTGGCATAGTATTTCATAATTTTGACTTTTTATCAGAATTATGACGTCATAATTTCAAATTTTCAACTTCATAAATATGACTTACTTGGCATGTCATAATGTCGACTTTTTATCTCATAATTATGACTTAGTATATCATAATTATGATTTACCAAAGCATGGTTATTTCTTCGTCATGTTGCAGAATGGGCTTCCAGAACTGACCTCTTTAATTCAAAGCGAACTGTAAAAGTGTGATAGCTCAGCGAGTTTCCCTAACAAAAGCTCCTTTCTAGTGAACTGTGCTTTTATCTAAGCGCTTTAATTGGCCGGCGCTGTCCTCGGCGCTCTGCATATCAGCCTGTGCGTGTCGGGAGAGAGCAGGGAAGCTGTGAGTGACCTTGAGCAAGGGCAGATACTCACTCCTCAGGACGGCTCCACAGAGTCTCATTAAACGCTCCTCTGAGGGAGGCTTGCCCTGAAACACACACACACACACACACTCATTACACGCGTCTGCATGACACACACACACAGCTTTCAAAGAAACTCAGTTACACAGCCTCGACCTCATGAATGCGCCGTCATCGTTGGTTTGTTTATCATTAGTTTATTGCTTATGAAAGGAAATGTCTGCTGGCTATAACACGAACTGCTCGCTGTGAGAAATGTAGGAATGCTCACAGGCTTCCCTGGAAATCCCGGAGCGCCGGGTTGTCCCGGAAAACCATCCTGTCCCGGGAATCCTCTCGCCCCGATCACACCGGTGTGACCCAGGTCTCCCTTCGGCCCGCCGTGACCTCTGACCCCGGGCTCGCCCACCGAACCTTTCTGCTGGATTAATCACATGATCAGCACGAGTGTCGCGACTCCGCCTGTGCGCTGAGGACTTGTGCTTCCTGTGGTCGGCCATGTTGTGTAGTTCTTTGTAGTTTTCACGTTGGTTAGTCTCCCGGGTGTATCTTGTTTCCTCATTAGCTAGTTAAGTCGTTTGCCCCTGTGTGTTTATAGCCCTTGTTTCACTTATTACTTTGTCTGTTTAATGTATCGCTTTATTATGCGTTCAGATCCAGTGGATTAAACACACGCCTGTGGACCGATCGGCCTCTCTGTGTTCTGTAGTCTGGTTTTAAATCTAAGTTAAAAACTTTTTTTTTTGATTTGGCATATAATAGGCCTATTTCACAAAATGGCCGCCGAGACCGGAAGTAGGGTAAACTCTTTTCCGGTGAAAGCGCTAGCAGTTACAGTCGCAGGACAAATGCGGAGACTATAAGCGGTTTAGTCCCGTTGCTTATCTTTTTATGGTGTTTATGTCAACCCAAAGAAGAAACAACCCTATTTATCACTTCACAGCTTTCCGTGTTTTACGGGTTTTCATGGAACAACTGGGGAGAAGTTAAATCACGCCAGACACAGACGGCAAAAAGACTTCTGGTCGCGCCGCCGCCCGCTACAATCGCCATTCATTCTCAAAATGGACTTTGAACAGCTTGTTTTCTCTCCCAGTCATTCATATAACGTTATCTGACAAAAGTAAGAATATCAGATGTTGTCCGTTTTGTTGATAGTTTTCAGGGGGTTGTGAAAAGATTGAAATTGGACAAATTCTTGACGTTTGCTTACATAAAAAAGTTCCATTCATTTAAATGGCATGACACTTGATGACTAAGCTATTTAACATTAATATATCGAAAAACAATAAATAAAAAATTTGAAATGATGTCTGATTGTAGGCTATGAGTGAAATCTAGTGGCTTTTGTTAAAAAAAATCATGTTATTAAGTGTTAGTCCAGGAGATTGCAGCAATCTTCCACTAGATTATGGCTCCTTTTTCATGTTACCATGAATTAAACTAAGAATTGTACATCTTTACAGTGAATTTGACCTAACGTTACTAGTATGTCTAATAATGAAATTAAGGCAAATAAAAAAATAGTTCGACTAAAAACATGAATGAAGTGATTGATAGCCTATTACATGTTTTAAAAAAAAATCATGTTACAAAATAATATTTAACTGTCTGGGGTCCCCTTATGAAAAGAAAATATTCCCTATATATGAATTATCAATATATTAAATGGTTTAACAGTATATTTGAAAACATACAGAATAATATATGGTGTTGATATATTATATATTGAATGAAACATGTCAAGTCACTTTTTGCAAAGAAACAAGTCATTTTCATATGTTTAAAAATGTGAGAATATATTTACTAATATGTAATGTATATAATGTAATTTTATATTCAGTAATACACTAAATAATATATACAGGGATTAAAGTTATCCGTCGCTACGACGGAGTTCCGTTAATATCAGGTTTCCCCCTGTCCTTATGTCTTAAATGATTTAAGGCCGTAAATATGCTTATATTTCTCAAATAGTGTAATAAATGTCTTAATTTTAGTTCGAATGGGTCGGAAGGACGAGGTGTTCACCCGCTTAGGGAGATGTGATCAAAGCCTGGACTGGAGCAAAAGCCCGTTCCTCTCTGCACAGAAGCGATCTGTTATCACTCCGCTCCTGATCCACTCCGGGTTTTCCAGTCCCACTCACGGGAAAACTGCTCCGTGTTCAAACAACTTTAAAAGTTATTCTAATATGTTTATTTTTTTATATCACAAACGTCTGAATTTATAAGACTATATGTAACGGTTTGGAAAGTATTTTATACGTTTAATAAATGTCCCAGCTGCCCTTGCTTGCACAAGTAAACAGCAGGCCTGGCAAAGCGCACCCAGGTAAAAAGGAAAGAAAGTTACAGAAAACAACTTCTACAAACAATTTTAATTTGCCAACAGTTAATAATATTAAATAAAAGCACATGACGTGCAAATCGGATAACAATCAAGTGCAATATAAACATGTTTTGTCAGGGCATCAGTCCCGAACCGGCATCAACACTCCATTTCAACATCTGCTTCCTCCTTCACACGCGCCTGGCGTGATTTAACTTCTCCCCAGTTGTTCCGTGAAAACCCGCAAAACACGAAAAGCTGTGAAGTGATCAATAGGGTTGTTTATTCTTTGGGTTGAAACATAAAAAGGCAAGCAACCGCTTTTAGTCTCCGCATTTGTCCTCCGACTGTACCTGCTATCGCTTTCACCGGAAAAGAGTTTACCCTACTTCCGGTCTCGGCGGCCATTTTTGTGAAATAGGCCTATCAATGAGGAAGTTGTATTGCATTGTGTTTTTTTATTAATTATATTGTATTGTCTTGTGTTTTTATTGTGCAGCACATTGGTGAACCTAGGTTGTGATTAACGGTCCTTTATAAATAATATTGGCATTGACATGATCAACACATATATCAGCCTATAGCATACCTGTCAAGTATCCCGTTTTGGCCGGGAAAGTCCCGTATTTTACCCTTCTTTCCCGCCGTCCTCCCGTATTAGTATTTTCCCGTAAATCTCCCGTATTTTAACCTGCGTAAAAAATAATAATACCTCGGACGGAGTAAAAAAAAAAAACATTCCCAATCTGAGCTCTGTCACTAGCCTCGCGATAACTACATGTAGGCTACTATAGGTGGCAGTTGTCGCGAGGTTAGTGTGTGAGGTCAGATGATGAGTGACAACCATAGACTGTAAAAAATAGGTGACAACGCGGGAAAAACAAACAAAAAAAGAGATGGATGATGGACGCTATGACAGAGACGGAAGGCACTCCTGCCAAAAAACAAACAAACATGTAAATACCGCGATGGCGCGATCAATGGGACAGCGAATTTTCTTTTCTGAAGAGGAGCAGGGTGGGGGACAGTCACGCTTTTTGTAACTGCGACTTTAGCATCTCACACGGGGGAAGGAATTATATGTCAGCACGAGAAAGGGTGTTTAGCATGGTACAAAATATAGTTACAGAGAATAGGATGACGTTAGACAACAGAACTGTTTGCTCTACTCTCATGTAAAATTAACCACTCTGGCCCAGCCCACAAATACACTCCTTCCAAAACAGTCTTAAAGAATACAAAGTCTGCAACAAATTTGTCCAATAACTCACTAAAAGAGTAAACAAAAGTTATGTGAACTGAAAAGAAAAACTGTAAAAGAAAAGCAATATGAAATGAAAAGAATGTGTGGAGTGAAAATAAAATGTAAATGTAAAGACAATCAATGTTAAATGAACAGAAAATATGCAAATAAGCCTTTAAATAAATGCTCTTCATATATACCATATATATACCACATATATATACCACACATACACTCACCGGCCACTTTATTAGGTACACCTGTCCAACTGCTCGTTAACACTTAATTTCTAAGCAGCCAATCACATGGCGGCAACTCAGTGCATTTAGGCATGTAGACATGGTCAAGACAATCTCCTGCAGTTCAAACCGAGCATCAGTATGGGGAAGAAAGGTGATTTGAGTGACTTTGAACGTGGCATGATTGTTGGTGCCAGAAGGGCTGGTCTGAGTATTTCAGAAACTGCTAATCTACTGGGATTTTCACGCACAACCATCTCTAGGGTTTACAGAGAATGGTCCGAAAAAGAAAAAACATCCAGTGAGCGGCAGTTCTGTGGGCGGAAATGCCTTGTTGATGCCAGAGGTCAGAGGAGAATGGCCAGACTGGTTCGAGCTGATAGAAGGGCAACAGTGACTGAAATAACCACTCGTTACAACCGAGGTATGCAGCAAAGCATTTGTGAAGCCACAACACGCACAACCTTGAGGTGGATGGGCTACAACAGCAGAAGACCCCACCGGGTACCACTCATCTCCACTACAAATAGGAGAAAGAGGCTACAATTTGCAAGAGCTCACCAAAATTGAACAGTTGAAGACTGGAAAAATGTTGCCTGGTCTGATGAGTCTCGATTTCTGTTGAGACATTCAGATGTTAGAGTCAGAATTTGGCGTAAACAGAATGAGAACATGGATCCATCATGCCTTGTTACCACTGTGCAGGCTGGTGGTGGTGGTGTAATGGTGTGGGGGATGTTTTCTTGGCACACTTTAGGCCCCTTAGTGCCAATTGGGCATCGTTTAAATGCCACGGCCTACCTGAGCATTGTTTCTGACCATGTCCATCCCTTTATGGCCACCATGTACCCATCCTCTGATGGCTACTTCCACCATGTCACAAGGCTCTAATCATTTCAAATTGGTTTCTTGAACATGACAATGAGTTCACTGTACTAAAATGGCCTCCACAGTCACCAGATCTCAACCCAATAGAGCATCTTTGGGATGTGGTGGAACGGGAGATTCGCATCATGGATGTGCAGCCGACAAATCTGCGGCAACTGTGTGATGCCATCATGTCAATAGGCAAAAGGGGGTCCAACCCGTTACTAGCATGGGGTACCTAATAAAGTGGCCGGTGAGTGTATATATAGGCTATACCACACACACATGTTTTCATTTAGGCTATAACACCTGTCTTAAAATGTAAGGGATACTGGAGCTTGGTTGGGGTGGTGGGACTGGTCGCGGTGGGCGCCGGAAAATTTCCCTTATTTTCAAATCCAAAACTTGACAGGTATGGCCTATAGCCACGCATTCCTGCATTTATATTTATATTCTTTATATAAATCATGATGTGGCCTCGCTGCGTATTAGATAACGTATAGTTGAAATGCATTGCACTGATTGTAACAGGATCTCCACTTCATATTCACATCATTTCTAATATGTTTCTGTGCAAACTTATCCTATATTGGACAATATAATCTGAATAAAAATAAGTTAGTAATTTTTTATTACTGTAGTATAATATACAGTGTTATTTTAGTGTTATTTATACTATTTAGTAATAATTTAGTTTTTATATTTTCAGTTTTTTATTTCATTTTAAAGTAAATTTGTTATGTACTTTATATCTTTTTATATATATATAATATAATTTATATTTACGTTTTATATTATTTTACGTTTTTATCTAATATTTATTTTACTTCAGCTTTTTATCAGCTAATAAAAGTATTTTTAATAGTTTTACAGATAACACTTCCCATTAGTTAGAATTTTTAACTGCTATTAACTAACAATGCACAATTAATTTGTTACAGTATTTATTAATCTTTCTGTATATTAGTTAGTAAAAATACAACTCTTCATTGTTAGTCCATTTTCACTCAGGTCCATTACATAATATTAACAGATACAACATTATTACATTGGACATTAGTAAATGTTGAAATTGACATTAGCAAAGATTAATAAATGCTTTAGAATGATGTTGTATTGTCAGTTAGTGTTAAATGTTAATGTAAACACCCTGACGTACAGTAGATTCAGTTTTAGTCCACAATGTTCAAGGAGACTGAAAAACAATCAGGAAACTTGTTGTTGTTAAGCAGCAATATGAAATGTTAAAGATTAAATCGCAATCACAATATCTGTCCAAATAATCAAACCGTGCAGCTCTAGTGTGCAGTAAACACAGAACGGACATATTTAATAAACCTCTCTGGAGGAAAAATGCATTCTTTTAAAGTGATTTGCATATACGTCTGGAAACTGATTTTCCCACAAGCATGGAATAATAAATATCCATATTAAATGTGTTTAGTTTCCACCGGACAGCACTGGCCTGAAGCTGTCAGAGGGAAAGGCCATCTGACCATCTGACCGTCATAAATCTGGTGTAAAATAAGCAGGAATGGTTTAAGTGTGACTGAAGTGTGTAATTCTACAAACCTCTCCTTTGCTTCCCCTCGGCCCGACGTCACCCTGTTCAGAAAGAGAAACTTTATGATCAAATCACGCCGACAGATGTTTGCCTTTCCACATCTTAAAGAAGTGTTTCGGACTACAATCCTTGGTTACACTTTATAGTGTAATTCTATATTTAAGCACTGAGTAATATTAACTACATGTCTTACTATAGGGTTAGGGTTAGGATGAGTGTTTGGTTTAGGGATAATCGCATGTAATTATGCATAATTTATTACTATAGTATCTACAGTAACGTGTAATAATGACACTGTAAAATAAAGCGCTACTGTCTACAAGCAACAGTGAAGAAGCTCAAACACACACTACAAACGCTTCAGCTTCTCAACCTCATAAAAGCTCGATCTGTAGAAGCGCAGCGTTATAAAGCTCTATTGCACATACAAATCTGTGCCTGATAAATATTGCTCTGATTGTAGATATAAGTTTTATAATCAGTTATATATTCCCTCTTAAACGGCTTGGATGTTGTATATATCATCTGAAGATGTCTCATGTTCGCGACTCCTTGTTCTCCGACACGTTTGTGAGTCAGTGTCTGTGACTGAAGCTTTCCCAGGAATCAGGAGTATCTTCTGCGAATCCTAGAATGATTCAACAGGATAAAAGTTTCCGAATGGGGAAGTTCAGTTTGAGAAGTGTGTGTTCACTCTTAAAGAAGAGCTTCTCTCTGGAGCTTTAGAGAGTTCCTCCGGACGCTTCATGTGCCTTTCAGTGCTTCCCAAAAGGGGATCATTTTATGGATTATTTTTTATTTTTTTTATTTTTTATTATATTTTATGGATTACACAGCTCATTAACATACTGTACCACTAGAATGTGAACATGCAACTGTTTAAAACATATCTCCTTATATAGAACATTTTTGCCAGTTCTGTGTTAACAAACATGTATTCATGACTTCAGGGAGCTCGTTGTTTCTGCCTTCAATTATTACATTGTTTAAATGAATACATTATTATCTAACTGTGATGTGCATATGTACATTTGTGAACTGCATAACTCTGATGACGATCACTGTGAACTGTAATGTGGACTCGTGTATTTACTGTAAAGCTGCTGTGGAACGATGTGTATTGGGGAAAGCTCTTTGAAATGAATTGAATTGAACTGTATAGAACCCCATTGAACTTTTCTTTCTAAGAGTGTACAAGTAATTATTAAACTTCCTACTGAAGCCATCATTTAATCACTTTATCATTCAGATTTGTATATGAAATGAGGTTGCAAGCAGAAATATAATGCAAATATGAATGGAATGAAATCAAAGAAATGCACCTGCTATAAGTGTACTTTTTAATAATTCACTTCATTGTTTTTGGTGATGTGATATTTATTGGGTATTTCCAGAAAGATTTATGATGTAATTATCTACATTGCAAAACATCCTCTGCTGTTTGAATTCATTTGAACTTCAGCTTGAATTCCTCTTCCAGCAATTTCAACTCATCTGATCTGAGCCGCTTCTTAATCTCTGAATCTGGTCATGCTTTCAAACGTTCTATAAGTGCTATAAGTTCTATAAGGTTCTATAAGTGAACAAGTTCTATAAGGTTCTATAAGGTTCTATAAGTGAACAAGTTCTATAAGGTTCTATAAGGTTCTATAAGTGAACAAGTTCTATAAGGTTCTATAAGTGAACAAGTTCTATAAGTTCTATAAGGTTCTATAAGGTTCTATAAGTGCTATAAGTGCTATAAGGTTCTAAAAGTGAACAAGTTCTATAAGGTTCTATAAGTGAACAAGTTCTATAAGTTCTATAAGGTTCTATAAGTGAACAAGTTCTATAAGTTATATAAGGTTCTATAATACCCCTTTTCCACCAACGCATTTTGAGAGCCGGTTCGGAGCCGGTGCCTGCGCGCGAACCGGTTCTTTGTGTTTCGACAGCCAAAGAACCGGTTCTCGGCCAGGAAAACTGGTTCCAAAGCGGCACCAACTCTTTGCTGGACTAGAACCGTTCTTTTACCACGTCATGCTTACGTCGGGGGGCTGGGGGCGGGTTTAGATAACATATTTTCTGACATAATATAGGATCGCAAAGCCAGGAGAAACATTTGCAGAAACACGATGTAGTCCGCCATTGTAATTGTTATGCTTGAAGTTAGCGCAAGCGTTTCTAGTTTTTTTTTTATCATTTTTTTTTTTTGAAAACGTTATGTAAACAAAGGAGAAAACAGTCACAATATAGAACAAATAAATGGAAAGAAAAAAATACACACGACAGGAGTACATAACTAATCAGAAAAGATTACATATCAAAGGAAAAGATTAAAAGACTTACATATTTCAATTGTTTTTAAAGCCTTCTTGGTTCACGAGTTAGAGATAATCCCAAAGTAATGTTGTACTTGCAAGCGTTTCTAGCTAAGATGTATGGCGACGTACACAGTGACGTAACGACGTCGTTCGCTGGGCGCTCTTGTCAGTGGAAAAACAAACAGGTTCTGACTGAGAAGGTTCGCAAGTTGAACCAACTCCGAACCAACTTTGAACCAGCACCAGTTCCGAACCAGTTCGTTTTTGGTGGAAAAGGGGTATAAGTGAACAAGTTCTATAAGGTTCTATAAGTGAACAAGGTCTATAAGGTTCTATAAGGTTCTATAATTGAACAAGTTCTATAAGGTTCTATAAGGTTCTATAATTGAACAAGTTCTATAAGGTTCTATAAGGTTCTATAAGTGAACAAGTTCTATAAGTTCTATAAGGTTATATAAGTGAACAAGTTCTATAAGTTCTATAAGGTTCTATAAGTGAACAAGTTCTATAAGTTCTATAAGGTTCTATAAGTGAACAAGTTCTATAAGTTCTATAAGGTTCTATAAGTGAACAAGTTCTATAAGGTTCTATAAGTGAACAAGTTCTATAAGTTCTATAAGGTTCTATAAGTGAACAAGTTCTATAAGGTTCTATAAGTGAACAAGGTCTATAAGTTCTATAAGGTTCTATAAGTGAACAAGTTCTATAAGGTTCTATAAGTGAACAAGGTCTATAAGTTCTATAAGGTTCTATAAGTGAACAAGTTCTATAAGGTTCTATAAGTGAACAAGTTCTATAAGGTTCTATAAGTGAACAAGTTCTATAAGTTCTATAAGGTTCTATAAGTGAACAAGTTCTATAAGGTTCTATAAGTGAACAAGGTCTATAAGTTCTATAAGGTTCTATAAGTGAACAAGTTCTATAAGGTTCTATAAGTGAACAAGGTCTATAAGTTCTATAAGTGCAGTGCAGGGCAATAGAGCTGGCGCCCCCTGGTGGATGAAGGTGTTCCAACACTTACTGGAGTGCCAGGAGTGCCAGGAGAACCTCTGCTGCCCTTTTCCCCCTGTGAAGGAGAGGGTCTGTGTTAGCGGGGTCTCCGTCTCTAAAAGGTTATATTAGCATTCACAATCAACGGGTGGTTCTTATAACCTTTACAAGACTCATCACATCCCGTTTACTGACAGAGACTGAGCTAACTACACTCAGGGTGATGTTCCCTACGGAGAGTATTACGGTAAAGTACACAAATTACACTGCAGCTGCAAGCTAAGATATTAGCCTACTGTATTATATTATACTTGATTCGCACAGTTTTCAGGGCTTTTAAATTATTAACTTTGCTGACGCACTCAATCCAGTGCTTCTGTGTCCGACTGAGAGTTTAGACTCTTTTATCCAGTAAAGTCTGTCAGTGTAACTGTACAAACGTCCTTCAGCTCGAGCTTCACGAGTCTTTCTGTGTCAATCTGACATGACTTTATCAAGGAAACGTGAGAACTTTGATATTGTTAGTAATATTTCAGCTGGACTGAAGCAGCTTTACTTGATTATCCAAACATCATTAATTAGAAAAATCACGAGTATGAAATATGATCATAAGGATTTTGAGGAAGGTTTACTTGGTAACACTTTACAATAAGGTTCATAAGATAACATTAGTTAACTACATTAGTTAGCATGAACTAATAATGAACTGCACTTATACAGCATTTATTAATCTTTGTCAATGTTAATTTTAACATTTACTAATACTTTATTAACATTTTGTTAACATTAGATAATGCACTGTGAACATGAACAAACAATGAACGGCTGTATTTTTATTAACTAATATTAACAAAGATTAACAAATACAGTAACAAATGAATTGCTCATGGTTAGTTCGTGTTAGTTAATACATTAACTTGAACCTTATTGTAAAGTGTTGCCGTTTATTTGTTCATGTCAATCATCACTGTATTGCATTGCATTATACAATATGTTTTAAAACTACAGAGCTTTGATCATCAAAATAAGCATTATAAGACATAGTATTGGCAGATATTGATACTGATAGGCATTTTATGTTAATATCTGCTTTACTGTTATGAAGATCTCATTGATTTACAAAATTTCATCTTAACTTAACAGGGTTTTAAAGTGATAAAGTTCAACTTTTCCATAAAAAGTCCCCACTAAAACTATTATTATGCTTTGAAAAAAAGCAGGAACTGTGGAGGGGTCTTTACCTGAAGGCCTTTGGGTCCCGCTTGTCCTCTCTCTCCCTGAAACACAGAAACACAGCTCACTTCACTCTCCACAACAGGAGAACAGTGTCAGACACGGCATTACATGAGCCGGACAGCCATCAAACATGTAGTCAGTCATTAGCAGAAACTTTATCTATTAAAAGTGACTTACTGTACACTAGATTTGCACTGCCACCTCTCATACGCAACTGCATATAAGAATATGCATGTAAAACATATTAAATGGTAGCTGGTTTCTAGCTAATCATTAGCTGGATCAAACTGGTTTAGGTGGATGACCAGAGCTGGAAACACCAGATCATACCGGCTTAAACTGGTTCAGCTGAACAAGAGATTGTTTACCACGTCCTGAAGCACAGTTACCACATTATATATATATATACATCATATTTATTTATACTATATATTGTTGGAACTTCTATGAAATATTGGACTGAAAGACTATTCAGACTCTATGAGCAATGCATATTAAATGAGCCTGAAAGGGTTTTAAGCGACCCGTCTCATGCACTGCCGCTCTTATGAACACTTACCGTCTGGAAGAAGTCAGAAACAGAACAGGTTTAAAAACTCTTTTGCACCGGGATCAATTAGAACATGGATTAGCAACGTGTATATATATTTGTATGTGTACAGTGTGTATGAATATTTTGTGTAATTTTGTAATGTTTCAGGTGTTGGCGAAATGCTGGCTATGGAGTCCATTACAAATGTCCCTATCAGGGACACCCAAGTGTGTTTCAGGTCATTAATAATGTTTATCTGGATGTTGCAGAAGGGAATTGCGTTCCTTTATTGAGCTCAAACACTCGATGACTCAGTTATTCACTGGACACTTTTATCCGAATCTGGGAATCTGATCTTAGACCTCGATGTCGTGAGTGTCAGGAGATGACTCAGGTCAAGATTTGATTATAGCTCTAGTTTAGTTAATTAATACTTTTATTCATCAAGGACGCATTAAATTGATCAGAAGTGACATTTATAACGTTACAAAATATTATTTTTCAAATATTGCTGTTCTTTTGAACTTTCTATTCATCAAAGAATCCTGAAAAATAAAATATATGACGGTTTCCACAAAAATATGAAGCAGCACAGTTGTTTTCAACACTGATAATAATCATAAATGTGTCTTGAGCATCAGATCCTCATATTAGAGTGATTTCTGAAGGATCATGTGACACTGAAGACTGGAGTAATGATGCTGAAAATCAGCTTTGATCACAGGAATAAATTACACTTTACTGTATATTCACATAGAGAACAGATGATTTACACTGGAGTAATATTACACTGTTTTACTGTATTTTTGATCAAATAAACGCAGCTTTGGTGAGCAGAGAGACTCTTTGACAAACACTAAAAACCGTACCCACGCCGGGCCTTTGAGCGCTGTAGTGCATGTGGAGGTTTGGTCATGTGTGGAACGGCAGCTTTACCTCGTGTCCTTTATATCCATGAAGGCCCATCGCTCCGGGATCTCCTGGGGGCCCGGCCTCGCCCCGCTCGCCCTGTGGGATCCACAGCACAGCTCACAAACCAGAAGCAGAAGCAGAAATACTTTATCGATCCCCGAGGGGGAATTATTTCTCATAATTGCACACCTGTCAAGGCATTAGGAAAAGAAATAGTAATAAAAAGTAGACAGATAAAGAGTATATAATCTAAGAGTATAAATATAAAGAAAAATAGGTAACACTTTAGAATATGGTTCCTTCGTTAATGAATAACTACACAGGAACAAATGAGTAACACAATATTAACAATCTAGTAACTACTATTAACTAACAAGAAATTTTTATTAACAAATTAGTAAGTAATAGTGCACAGATGAAAGTGGTAGTTCACTATTAACTAATCAGTAACTACTTTTTTTTTAATGCTTCCCAGAGAACTACTGTAAGAATCATGATAACTAACCAGTAATGACTCAAGTGTTACTACATACTTCTAAAGGAATTACTAATTCTTTTAAGCTTTTGAGGTTTTTGGTGAAGTTTTAGATAGTAATTAACATAGAAGTATGTAGTAACATTTGAGTCATTACTAGTTAGTTACCGTGATCTTCACTTTAGAATACGGATCCAAATAATTAGTAATTCCTTTAGAAGTATGTAGTAACACTTGAGTCATTACTGGTTAGTTATCATGATTCTTACATGAAAATCCTAAAGTGTAGAATCTTCTAATCCTTCACAAGATATTTGCACACACGTATATGAGCTAGGAGACATAAAAAAAAACCATATTTTTTTGCGAGGTAGGTTAAATAATAAAATCACTGTATATGGTATTTGGATGGCCGATAACTCAATATGTTCCAGCCGTCACCGTGACTTTCTGGCATTCCTCTGGACAGGCATTTAATCACTACAGGACAAGTAAGGTCCCGACAACTGCATTTAAAAAGCCATTTCTTTAAAATTATTCAGTTGATAAATAGTTCTCTAGGAGAGAGCATAGGCTAATTATTTCCCAAATCATAAGTCTGCTATGCTATTACATATTGATAAACCTTGTGTATTTGTTTACAGTAGCAGTTATTAATGTTAATGTAGTGCTAGTCATTTGTCTTTCATTAGTTATTGATTAGTTTTGCATGAATTATGAATCTTTTTCAGTAGTTCTCTGGGAAGCATTAAAAAATGTTTAGTTATTGATTAGTTAAAGTAACAACAGGTAGTTTTTTGCTCTCGGACTCCCCCTACAGTTGGGAAACAGTATTGTCCTCTACTACTGTCGTAAACTGTCATCCTACATGCACGTGCATTTGTTGACAACCATGATAGCCCTGAACACTGTAGGAGGAGGTCACATGCAGGTGTTCTCGTGTGTGTGAAATGTCTTCATCCCAGGTACAGTGGCATATATTTCAGCATGTCATATGAATATAATTTCATGTGTTTTATTTTTTTTATAACGACAAATGATCGCGTTTACAAGCCAGCGTCATTATAGTAGCCTAGTCTATTGGTTACCGTTTTACTGAATCTATATGATACTTCAATGCAATGTTTGAGTGGTTGATAATAACCATATATCGTCAATATTATAATATCAAGCTACCATAAATGAATCTGCAAATTTTACAAATCGATTTGCATTATAGCTTGAGGCAAGACAAATATACAAATATCACAGACATGTTAGGTATCCTAAAATATGATTTTATTAATAATCTTCCTCCTTTCTTTGTACATGTTGAGTAGACTACACTTTTTAGGTCAAACATTTGCTATTTGCATTTCATCGATTGCAAAGTTCAAATCAGAACGAGAATACTAGCGATAGCTAACCATCAAAAACTAGAATATCGTTTACTAGCTACCAGATTGATAATTCGCTACTACTCTAGCGAATTAGAGAGGTTAGACAGAGAGAGGCATTCTTTTTTCGATGGGGGGTTCGATGCTCCCTGCACACGCAAGGTCTCTCGCTCGCTTTCTCTCTCTGCCGTCCGCGCGCGTTGGAGCACAGTCTCTGTCTCGCGTGCGCGCTCGCTCTAGATTCCGGGAGATTTGAACTAATTTGCGGTATAACTTGTCGATCACGAGTGGCTCAACAGGTAGATCTATAGATAAACTCATCTTTCAGGCATTTGACCGACCGGGTTGACACTTCAGCGTGAGAAATCGGGAGTGTGGCGTGTGAGCGTGTGAAACCAATCAAATGCGGGTGTCTCACGGCCAATGCGTGAGTTGGCAGCTCTGCAATGTTGATCCTCGTTCTGCCTTTAACGCGATCACTTTCTCTTTTTCTCTTTTTGCTTTGCTCCGATAAAACCTTTGCTTTCTTGTTTTACTGTGCTGCTTCGGCCATGACTATAACATTTGGCTCGCAAGTCCGATTTTAAGGAAGTGGGGGTGGTGGTGGAAGTGACGTATATGCCGTAAAGCAGTCGAATTTTGTAGTTCTCTTTGTTCGCCGGTTACTACCCGAAACCCGAAGTTTAAAAGTACGATTAAAAACGCTACAGACCCCGTCAGGCTATGGCAGATGTGTCATTCAACCTATTGTAAGTCGATGTACCATCACAAGAGACTTGGAAATATATTATGAAGGCTGAAAAGTTACCTGTTGTTACTTTAATAGTGAACTACCACTTTCATCTGTGCGCTGTTACTTACTAATTCGTTAATCAGAATTTCTTGTTAGTTAATAGTAGTTACTAGATTGTTAATATTGTGTTACTCATTTGTTCCTGTGGTTATTCATTAACGAAGGAACCGTATTCTAAAGTGTTACCGAAAAATAATATGAGGAGTGTGGGTATATACAATATTTACATTATTAGAGAATTGTTATGGTGAACATTTACATTATTTAGAATTATTATGGTGAAATAAATAGCAGCAAAGAATATTTGCACATTAATTATTAAACAGATAATGTTGCACAAAAACAGAAATATCGTCAGTTTAAAAACGAAGTGTCGGTGTGTCAGGAGTTATGAAGCTTGATGGCCTCAGGCAGAGATGACAGCCCGTTCTCATCCCAAGGCGTCTATATCCAACGCACATGGCACCCTTTAGCGTCAATATGAGACGCAGATATATGGCGCCTCCTAGTGGTCTAACCCTAACACTACCCCAGACCTAAACCTACCCAGAACTGAAGCGTGTTATATTGACGCTAAAGGGTGCCATGTGCGTCGGATGTAGACGCTTTGGGAAAAGCGTCAGTATATGACGCCTTGGGATGAGAATGCGTTGGAGATGACTGTGGCGCTCTGGTGCATTATGGGAGAATAAGCCTTGCACTGAGAGCTCCTGTGTTCGAGAGGCACGTCATGGAGAGCGTGGGAGACATTGTCCAAGATGACATGTAGTTTGGACAGCATCCTCGTCTCTGAGAGTCGAGCTCAAGCCCCACAGCGTCACTCCAGACGGAACTGGACAAGTGTAAACGCATCTGGTTGTTGAAACCACATATGCAAATTTTACTCCTCTCAAAAATGCTAGAAGATAACGACGTCATTATGCCGACGCTACTGCAGCATCACCGCAGATGAGCATCTCTTCATCAAGCCAGCGCGCACTACAGCAAATCAAAGTGAAAGTAAGTCGCAGACGCTTAACACACAATCATCTTCATTAAAAGTAAAGAAACGACATGATCTTCCCAGTGCTGCTACCACTCTCTCTTACTGCGGTCTTTGATTTTGATTTTAGCTGATGATCAATAAAATGTCAAGTCAAGTCAAGTCAAATATAATTATATAGCGCTTGTCACAATACAGATTGTATCAAAGCTGCTTCACAGTATTAATCAAAACAACTTAACAGTGTTTGTTTATTACTGGAAAAAGACATCCAAGTTTGGTGGAGCTGATCAGTGGTATGATGGGTCATTTAATTTGAATATCCCCAACTGAGTAAGCCAAAGGCAACAGTGGCAAGGGACCGAAAAACTCCATCAAGTGACCCGATGGTGTCCTAAAACTCCATCAGATGACCCAATGGAGAAAAAAAAACCTTGGGAGAACCCAGGCTCAGTCGGGGCCAGTTCTCCTCTGGCGTTTATGAAGTAGAGGCCGAATTTACAGTAACTGTAAGATAAAAAATGTATATGAATGCCTGGCTAAATAGATGCGTCTTTAGTCTAGTTTTAAACTGGGAGAACGAGTCAGAGCCTCGAACAATATCAGGAAGGCTATTCCAGAGCTTCGGAGCTAAATGTGAAAATGCTCTCCCTCCTTTGGTGGATCTGGATATCCTAGGAATGACCAGAAGCCTCGAATTTAGTGATCTTAAAGAGCGCGATGGATTATAGGGCGATAGAAGATCCGTTAAATAGACTGGAGCTAAACCATTCAGAGCTTTATAAGTCAAAAGCAATACCTTGTAATTAATACGGAACTTTATAGGTAACCAATGAAGTGATGATAGAATCGGTGTTATATGATCATATTTTCTTGACCTAGTAAGAACTCTAGCGGCTGCATTTTGCACTAACTGTAGCTTGTTTATTGAAGATGCAGGACAACCAGCTAATAAAGCATTACAGTAATCTTGTCTCGAGGTCATGAATGCATGAACTAACTTTTCTGCATCAGAGACTGATAGCATGTTACGTAGCTTAGCAATGTTTCTAAGGTGGAAAAAGGCTGTTCTTGTAACATATGAAATATGCTTTTCAAAAGACAGGTTGCAGTCTAATGTAACACCCAGGTCTTTTACTGTAGCGGATAAAGTAACAGGGCATCCTAATATGTTAAAGTCGTGCTGTGAAAGGTTTTGTGGACCGTTTTTCGAACCGATAAGTATTACCTCTGTCTTGTCTGGATTTAATAAAAGAAAATTACGCGTCATCCAATCTTTTATATCTTTAACACACTCTGTCAATTTGGATAATTTAGCGTATTCATCTGGCCGTGATGAAATATATATTTGAGTGTCATCAGCATAACAATGGAAACTAATTCCATGTTTCCTTAGAATATTACCAAGTGGCAGCATATATATTGAGAATAATAAAGGGCCTAACACAGATCCCTGCGGCACTCCATAGTTTGCCGAAGTTATGATCGATTTTTCTCCATTTAAGTAGACGAAATGGTAGCGTTCAGATAAGTATGACCTGAACCAGCTTAATGCCTGTCCCTGAACACCAGTGTAATTTTGTAGTCGGTCTAAGAGTATTGTGTGATCTATAGTATCGAACGCAGCGCTAAGATCAAGTAAAACTAGTACTGAGATACAGCCTTGGTCCGAAGCTAAAAGTAAATCATTTGTGATTCTAACAAGCGCAGTTTCAGTGCTATGATGTGGCCTGAATCCAGACTGAAACTTTTCATAGATGTCGTTTTCTTGCAAGAAAGAGCCGAGTGCAGCTCATAACTGTAGCTTTCGCTGACGCGAACTCCGTTAAATCTGCATATAGCGCGGGAACTGAAGATCGGATTTATATCCGTTTTGCAAAAACACATTTATGTGACCAGCCGTAAATGGAATCGTTTTGATAAATCAGATCGCTATCCAAGCTGAGAAACGCATGAAGTGGCCGGGTGTAAACAGCCCCTTAGCGTGTGCTATCCCAGCATGCAACAGCACTGGCCACCACACACTCATAAACACCTTAGCATGTGTGTGTGTCCAAGTGTTGAGGACCTCAGCCTCCTCAGGAGAGAGTCGGCTTTGGCCAGTCCTGTAGGGCTGGAGTGTTCTCGGCCCAGTCCAGTTTATTGCCCAAGTGCACTCCCAGGTATTTGTAATCCTCCACAATGACCACTGGGTGGAAACAGGGGTCACTGGTGTCTTTGCTCTTTAGGCTCTTTTAGTGGAGCTGCAGATGGAGGATAAACTCCTCGGCTCATCCATCAGGAGGCTAACAGGCTAACAGGCTAACAGGCTAACAGCACCATTGCGTGACTAAATGCAGAACATCGAGACTCTTACCTTTTGACCGTCCGTACCAGGATCACCAGCAATGCCTTTTTCTCCCACTCCACCCTGAACACACACACACACACACAACACAAGAGGATCTCAAGCAATTTCTCCATTATAACTTCGCTAGAAGAAGCCATTTGTTTCCAGATAACAAGCCCAGTAATCACTGTAAATATTAAAGGAAATTCTGCTACAAAATGATTCTCCTAGAATCCACTAGATAAGCGCACACAATTCCAGGAACGGAATAAAGGTAATCTCAGCATGGCTATTCCCAGCAGAGTCAAGTCCAGGTATTAGCATAATTGCTAGCGGTGATGTTAGTATCGGACGAACCTTGTGTCCGTGGGGTCCGAGTGCTCCAGGAGCCCCTGACGGCCCCGGCGCGCCCTGCAGGGTTTAATCACACACAACACAGAGTGACTGATAACACACAACCTCACTCGCCCTGCAAACAGTTTCAGCACAACGTCAGCGCAATCAGAAACTGCATTAATAAATGACTTTGGAAACAAACAGATAAAAGTTTTTATTTGATGAACTCACTTACATTGGAAAACTTCTCCGAGTAATTAGTTAAGGTCAGCACACATTCATTTGAACAAATAATGTTTTGTTGAGCCAACTTAATAAATGTCACACTAACCCGACTATCTGACTAATGCTGCGTCCCAATTCACACACTACCCGTCCTGATCGTATTATGCGGAAGTTAGTATTCCACTTCTTCCGGTTGGAATCCGACATGCGGATCTGTGCACAGCGGCGAATATTACCCACAACCCCCTGCGAGTCGGACGAGGAATCGAGCAGAACACACGAATAAAACATGTTTATGTGCAGGCGGACGTCTAACCCTCTGGCTGCTCGTGTGCCGCTCAAAAATTACACTTTATTTCAATTAAATGAATATAGGCCACTATATTTTAGTTTGATAATGTTTTTTATTTAATATTTAGGTATTTTGAGGGGATTTTATCGTATTGAATTATATTTATGAAATATTTATGATCTATTTAATCACTTTTTGAGCATAGACCTGAAAATCAAATGTCCATCTTAAAGTGTCGTAAATCTTGAATGCTTTAAAGCGCATGAACTTAAAAATGAACTTAAACAAAAAACATTTATAGACATTTATTATAGACGTTATATAGACATTTAAGTTTATTGTTCTGAAACAGCATAAAAAGACTAATTTTACATTTTACATGAAATACATATTTTTCTAAACATGTTTTACTCTATAGCCATTAATCTGAGCTTTCAGTGAGTGTGTGTGTGTGTGTGCGTGCGTGTGCGTGCGTGTGCGTGTGTGTGTGTGTGTGTGTGTGTGTGTGTGTGTGTGTGTGTGTGTGTGTGCGCGTGCGTGTGTGTGTGTGTGTGTGTGCGTGCGTGTGTGTGCGTGCGTGCGTGTGTGTGCGTGCGTGCGTGCGTGCGCGTGCGTGCGTGTGTGTGTGTGCGTGCGTGTGTGTGCGTGCGTGCGTGCGTGCGTGTGTGTGTGTGTGTGTGTGTGCGTGCGTGCGTGCGTGCGTGTGTGTGTGTGTGTGTGTGTGTGTGTGTGTGTGTGTGTGTGTGTGTGTGTGTGTGTGTGTGTGTGTGTGTGTGTGTGTGGCCGCAGTACCAAATGCTTCCACTAGAGGAAACTCGTCTCTAATGCGCTCCAACAGAACATCTGTGGCGTTCTTTCTCCCAGGAACATTTAACCTTTTCCAATCATGTCCATGATTTTTTTTTTTATTCACAGAGCAAGTGCCAAAACGTTTACCAAGTTTCGTACCATTCGGATGAAGTAAACAATTCTAAAAAACTAAAACGTAAATTATTTAGGTTAAGAATGAGCAAACAGCAGAGAGGGTTCGGTGAGAGGGTTAGATGAAGGGGTTATTAATAATCTGCATATAACCTGACGAAAATATATTTATTCAATGTTATCCACATTATATTTCATCTGCAACAGCATCATGGGCGGCGCTAGGGAGGAGCTAGCAGGTGCTGCAAGACCTTTGAATCGGTGTATAAAAATTCGGTAACACTTAATTAAATCAGTTAACATTTACTATTAATTAACTGCATTTCAGTATTGTTGATGTTAATTGTTTCAATATTTAGAGAGTCAGGCCCACTATATGTGTGTTGTAGCCATTAAATAAGCGCATTTAATTTCATTTTTGTTAAAATAGATAAAGTTTTGTTAAAATAAATTAAGTTTTGTTTTGTAGAAAGCCTTTTTAAAGTGAATTTCGTTTTGTATAAATTGTATCTTAATTTTAATCAATTTTTCATCAACCAATTGAAATAAGAAGCAAATATAGCAGACAATATGATAAAGATAAGGAGGCGCGGGCGCGATTGCATTGCACGTGAACTGGAGCACATCTCATCATAAATTTTGCTCATTTAAATAATAGTGTGTGTGTGTGTATATATATATATAGGCTAATTGCGCAGCTCCCCCTGTCAATGATCTAGCACCCCCTCAGCATAGTGAACTTTTAAACGCATCTTTATGCAAACACACGAGGAGAGTCTCTGCATGACATGTGTCTCACTGGTGAAGACATTCAGTGACATATAAATGTTTTGGTTGGATTTCATTTTTCCAGAGTTAGAACTATACTTTAAAGAAGCGGACGGCTTATTCAGGTTTGTGTTCTGTTTTGAACTTTAAAATTTTGAAAAAAGCATGAAAATACCGGTAAATGCCTTTACATTGAGGTGTTTGTGTCTATGAGAAAATAATTCATAGAAATGAAATTATGTCATAATTTAATGTATTTTTATGCCAAAAAGATGATGGTCCTCACCTCAGCTCACACACACTGATGTTCAAGAGTGTGTTCAAGAGTGTGTGTGTGTGTGTGCGTGTGAAGAGTTCTGAAAAACTGACCCAAGTATTGAGAAATGTGTCCTAGTGAAAACTGTAATGACCCCTCAAACACCACTAGGTGGCAGCAGCGTTTACTCTGTCGAGTGTGTGTGTGTGTGTGTGTGTGTGTGTGTGTGTGTGTGTGTGTGTGTGTGTGTGTGTGTGTGTGTCTGTCCATCAAAGGTCACTCTAACACTATTTACTCTGTCGAGTGTGTGTGTGTGTGTGTGTGTGTGTCTGTCCATCAGAGGTCACTCTAACACTATTTACTCTGTCGAGTGTGTGTGTGTGTGTGTGTGTGTGTGTGTGTGTGTGTGTGTGTCTGTCCATCAGAGGTCACTCTAAAACTATTTACTCTGTCGAGTGTGTGTGTGTGTGTGTGTGTGTGTGTGTGTGTCTGTCCATCAGAGGTCACTCTAACACTATTTACTCTGTCGAGTGTGTGTGTGTGTGTGTGTGTGTGTGTGTGTGTGTGTCTGTGAATCAGAGGTCACTCTAAAACTATTTACTCTGTCGAGTGTGTGTGTGTGTGTGTGTCTGTCCATCAGATGTCACTCTAAAACTATTTACTCTGTCGAGTGTGTGTGTGTGTGTGTGTGTGTGTGTGTCTGTCCATCAGAGGTCACTCTAAAACTATTTACTCTGTCGAGTGTGTGTGTGTGTGTGTGTGTGTGTCTGTCTGTCCATCAGAGGTCACTCTAAAACTATTTACTCTGTCGAGTGTGTGTGTGTGTGTGTGTGTGTGTGTGTGTGTGTCTGTCCATCAGAGGTCACTCTAGCACTATTTACTCTGTCGAGTGTGTGTGTGTGTGTGTGTGTCCATCAGAGGTCACTCTAGCACTATTTACTCTGTCGAGTGTGTGTGTGTGTGTGTGTGTGTGTCTGTCCATCAGAGGTCACTCTAAAACTATTTACTCTGTCGAGTGTGTGTGTGTGTGTGTGTGTGTCCATCAGAGGTCACTCTAGCACTATTTACTCTGTCGAGTGTGTGTGTGTGTGTGTGTGTGTGTGTCTGTCCATCAGAGGTCACTCTAAAACTATTTACTCTGTCGAGTGTGTGTGTGTGTGTGTGTGTGTGTGTGTGTCCATCAGAGGTCACTCTAACACTATTTACTCTGTCGAGTGTGTGTGTGTGTGTGTGTGTGTGTGTGTGTGTGTGTGTGTGTGTGTCTGTCCATCAGAGGTCACTCTAAAACTATTTACTCTGTCGAGTGTGTGTGTGTGTGTGTGTGTGTGTGTGTGTCCATCAGAGGTCACTCTAACACTATTTACTCTGTCGAGTGTGTGTGTGTGTGTGTGTGTGTGTCTGTCCATCAGAGGTCACTCTAACACTATTTACTCTGTCGAGTGTGTGTGTGTGTGTGTGTGTGTGTCTGTCCATCAGATGTCACTCTAACACTATTTACTCTGTCGAGTGTGTGTGTGTGTGTGTGTGTGTGTGTGTGTCTGTCCATCAGAGGTCACTCTAACACTATTTACTCTGTCGAGTGTGTGTGTGTGTGTGTGTGTGTCCATCAGAGGTCACTCTAACACTATTTACTCTGTCGAGTGTGTGTGTGTGTGTGTGTGTGTGTGTGTGTCTGTCCATCAGAGGTCACTCTAACACTATTTACTTTGTCGAGTGTGTGTGTGTGTGTGTGTGTGTCTGTCCATCAAAGGTCACTCTAACACTATTTACTCTGTCGAGTGTGTGTGTGTGTGTGTGTGTGTGTCTGTCCATCAGAGGTCACTCTAACACTATTTACTCTGTCGAGTGTGTGTGTGTGTGTGTGTGTGTGTGTGTGTGTGTGTGTGTGTGTGTGTGTGTGTGTGTGTGTGTGTCTGTCCATCAGAGGTCACTCTAAAACTATTTACTCTGTCGAGTGTGTGTGTGTGTGTGTGTGTGTGTCTGTCCATCAGAGGTCACTCTAAAACTATTTACTCTGTCGAGTGTGTGTGTGTGTGTGTGTGTGTGTGTGTCTGTCCATCAGATGTCACTCTAACACTATTTACTCTGTCGAGTGTGTGTGTGTGTGTGTGTGTGTGTGTGTCTGTCCATCAGATGTCACTCTAACACTATTTACTCTGTCGA
>NW_026607055.1:357500-387500 GCF_029890125.1 Rhinichthys klamathensis goyatoka | reverse complement strand
TGTGTGTGTGTGTGTGTGTGTGTGTGTGTGTGTCTGTCCATCAGAGGTCACTCTAACACTATTTACTCTGTCGAGTGTGTGTGTGTGTGTGTGTGTGTGTGTGTGTGTCTGTCCATCAGAGGTCACTCTAGCACTATTTACTCTGTCGAGTGTGTGTGTGTGTGTGTGTCCATCAGAGGTCACTCTAGCACTATTTACTCTGTCGAGTGTGTGTGTGTGTGTGTGTCCATCAGAGGTCACTCTAACACTATTTACTCTGTCGAGTGTGTGTGTGTGTGTGTGTCTGTCCATTAGATGTCACTCTAGCACTATTTACTCTGTCGAGTGTGTGTGTGTGTGTGTGTGTGTGTGTGTGTGTGTGTGTGTGTGTGTCTGTCCATCAGAGGTCACTCTAACACTATTTACTCTGTCGAGTGTGTGTGTGTGTGTGTGTGTCTGTCCATCAGATGTCACTCTAGCACTATTTACTCTGTCGAGTGTGTGTGTGTGTGTGTGTGTGTGTGTGTGTGTGTGTGTGTGTGTGTCTGTCCATCAGATGTCACTCTAGCACTATTTACTCTGTCGAGTGTGTGTGTGTGTGTGTGTGTGTGTGTGTGTCTGTCCATCAGAGGTCACTCTAACACTATTTACTCTGTCGAGTGTGTGTGTGTGTGTGTGTGTGTGTCTGTCCATCAGAGGTCACTCTAACACTATTTACTCTGTCGAGTGTGTGTGTGTGTGTGTGTGTGTGTGTCTGTCCATCAGAGGTCACTCTAACACAGTTTATTCTGAAACACTGATCGCTGCTTGACCTCTGACCCCTCTCCAAACGGCTCTTGTCCCGCTCTGGATCTGATGAGCCGCTGTCTGGGACACGATCCAATCCAATTTCTCTGAAGTGTCCAATTTCACCGGGTCAGTTGAACCAATGAGGGGCTAAAGAGGTAAGCCTGATGCATTGTGGGACGTTTACTCACCGGAGGTCCTCTCAGTCCGGGTGAGCCGTTCTGGCCAGCGGCTCCTCCTGCACCCTACACCCCGACCCCAGACACACACACACACACAAACA
The DNA here is from genome assembly GCF_029890125.1 of Rhinichthys klamathensis goyatoka. Classification (NCBI taxonomy): domain Eukaryota; kingdom Metazoa; phylum Chordata; class Actinopteri; order Cypriniformes; family Leuciscidae; genus Rhinichthys; species Rhinichthys klamathensis. Next base: position 386,452 of record NW_026607055.1, on the reverse strand, counting down.
TTATTCAAAATGGGAGAATTTTTAGATTTCATTACAAAATCACAATAAATAATATTTTACATAACTTATATGTTTTGGCGCCATTAATATGTTTCACACTGTGGCATTATAAAACATAAATACATTAATTAATATTATTGCAACACTTTACAATAAGGTTTCATTTGTTAACATTAGTTTATTCTGAGATCACACACACACACACACACACACACACACACACACACCTAAAGGGCGTTTATTCTTAATCACACACACACACACACACCTAAAGGGCGTTTATTCTTAATCACACACACACACACACACACACACACCTGAAGGGAATTGATTGATTGATTGATTGATTGATTGACTGATTGATTGATCGAATTGATTGATTGATTGATCGATTGATTGATTGACGTGAGGTGTGTGCGTGTGCGTGTGTGTGTGTGTGTGTGTGTGTGTGTGTGTGTGTTCATACCTGCGCTCCGATCGCTCCTGCTTCACCGGGTAACCCACGGATTCCCTGAAGAAAACAAGATCCGTCAGAGACACACTTCATGTCCTTGTGTTTCACACACACACACACACACACACACACACACACACACACACACACACACTGTCGGGATCAAGTCCCAATACACTTCCATCATTCATCATGTTACTGTTATTACAGCATTACCAGGATGCCACTCAATTAATCCTGCGCTGTGGGAAAGCGATTGCTGTAATGGTGGCCTGCCAAGAAAAGGACACAATTGTCTCTCTGACATTCACACATATTCAGTGTCTGTTTTTCTCGCCCACTGAAAGACTTTAATTGAGAAGATCCATTAAAACTTCCTCCATCTGCTTCTGTTGAGGCTCCGGTGAGAGTCAGTGAGAGCAGAACAAAGTCATTACGCACAGAAAAACAAAAACCCCACTGTGAATATTTTCCTCATAAGTCTGACTCTCATGCTCTTTCTCGAAGATTTAAAATCACGTCTGCTGATGTTTTTACTCCTGTAAAAGGCACTTTTAATATCTCAAAATACCTCATGTTTAGGTTTAATTAGTATGTTACTTGGTAAATTACTTTTAATTACTTTATCATTAATAGTATTATTGTAAATATATTGTTTATATACATTTATCATTTATATAAAAATATATTATTTATTTATTTATTAATTCCTTTATCAAATAATAAGACTATAGTAATGAGAATCTATCGAATTTATTGAATCAAATTTATTATAATTATGTATTCATTTAACATCAACAACAACAAAAACAATTCCAGTAATTAGAATGTAATAACAATCATAAATAATAGGAATTGAGAATTAGCTAAAAAGTTATTTTTTTATACCTCAAAATATCTCACATTTTACAATAAAGTATCAAAATGCAAACATTTAAAAACATGCATCAGCTGTTCTCTTTGAAAAAGTTACATTACTTCTTTTAGTGCATTTGTGCTTTGATAATAGAAAATACCTTCACAGATGAGTGAACGTTCTGTTAACACCTAAAACAACCTCTATTTACTCCAAAAATGCAATACGAGAACCAAACGCCTCTTCCTTCCTGCCACAAAGCAACTTCACGATACCCTGATGAGGAGCTAGAAAAGGAAATGCCGCTTTTCTTTTACTAGAAAACACTCATGCAACAAACTGGGCGTTAGTTTCAGCGGGTCCCGCATTACAGCAGCTTCACAACATTCATCTTTTTTTCAGCACCTGCGGTTGTTGTGCAAATGTTTGTGTTCACAAAAATGAATCATCTGTTGAAGCTTTATAAGACTGAATAACAGGCTAATGAACAGTGTGGAGCAAACATCAAGGTCCACGTCTGATTCAATCTCCCCTACATATTACACAAGCAAGGCTATAGTCACGCAGCTTTGAAATGGAGATTCCTGCATATTATCTAGCCTTAAATCATTTAATAGTGAGCGGCCTCCATCGATTGCGTTTCACTCAAAGGCTCTTCTCCTTTCAGAGAAGCTGAATTACATCAAAAAACTTCTGAGGCCATCGCAGGTTTAAGAGGAACACTGCAGAAATGTAAGAGTACAGGAAGGAGAGCGAGACTGTAAAGGTAATTACCTGCAAGATGAAAGGTGTCACTCATGAATACAAAAATGAGTCAAGTGTTAATTAGCCAGGTTGAGATGGAATGATTAGTAGCAGAAAATGACTTATTAGCAAATCAAAGCAATGCTTTCAAGTGCAAAGCCAAATGGTCCGAATATAACTGATGGATTTTGCTGAACCAGCTCATTACTGGCAGAGGATAATCATTATTTATAAAACAGAAATAAGCAAAGCCATATAGAGGATTAAGGCCGTGTCACGCGTGTGCTTCAGTAGAGGAGGATTGAGGCCGTGTCACGCGTGTGCTTCAGTAGAGGAGGATTGAGGCCGCGTCACGCGTGTGCTTCAGTAGAGGAGGATTGAGGACGCGTCACGCGTGTGCTTCAGTAGAGGAGGATTGAGGCCGTGTCACGCGTGTGCTTCAGTAGAGGAGGATTGAGGCCGTGTCACGCGTGTGCTTCAGTAGAGGAGGATTGAGGCCGCGTCACGCGTGTGCTTCAGTGGAGGAGGATTGAGGCCGTGTCACGCGTGTGCTTCAGTAGAGGAGGATTGAGGCCGCGTCACGCGTGTGCTTCAGTAGAGGAGGATTGAGGACGCGTCACGCGTGTGCTTCAGTAGAGGAGGATTGAGGCCGTGTCACGCGTGTGCTTCAGTAGAGGAGGATTGAGGCCGTGTCACGCGTGTGCTTCAGTAGAGGAGGATTGAGGCCGCGTCACGCGTGTGCTTCAGTAGAGGAGGATTGAGGCCGTGTCACGCGTGTGCTTCAGTAGAGGAGGATTGAGGCCGTGTCACGCGTGTGCTTCAGTAGAGGAGGATTGAGGCCGTGTCACGCGTGTGCTTCAGTAGAGGAGGATTGAGGCCGTGTCACGCGTGTGCTTCAGTAGAGGAGGATTGAGGCCGCGTCACGCGTGTGCTTCAGTAGAGGAGGATTGAGGCCGTGTCACGCGTGTGCTTCAGTAGAGGAGGATTGAGGCCGCGTCACGCGTGTGCTTCAGTAGAGGAGGATTGAGGCCGTGTCATGCGTGTGCTTCAGTAGAGGAGGATTGAGGCCGTGTCACGCGTGTGCTTCAGTAGAAGATGATTGAGGACGTGTCACGTGTGTGCTTCAGTAGAGGAGGATTGAGGCCGCGTCACGCGTGTGCTTCAGTAGAGGAGGATTGAGGCCGTGTCACGCGTGTGCTTCAGTAGAGGAGGATTGAGGACGCGTCACGCGTGTGCTTCAGTAGAAGAGGATTGAGGATGCGTCACGCGTGTGCTTCAGTAGAGGAGGATTGAGGCCGTGTCACGCGTGTGCTTCAGTAGAAGAGGATTGAGGACGTGTCACGCGTGTGCTTCAGTAGAAGAGGATTGAGGACGTGTCACGCGTGTGCTTCAGTAGAAGAGGATTGAGGACGTGTCACGCGTGTGCTTCAGTAGAGGAGGATTGAGGACGTGTCACGCGTGTGCTTCAGTAGAAGAGGATTGAGGACGCGTCACGCGTGTGCTTCAGTAGAAGAGGATTGAGGACGTGTCACGCGTGTGCTTCAGTAGAGGAGGATTGAGGACGTGTCACGCGTGTGCTTCAGTAGAGGAGGATTGAGGACGTGTCACGCGTGTGCTTCAGTAGAAGAGGATTGAGGACGCGTCACGCGTGTGCTTCAGTAGAGGAGGATTGAGGACGCGTCACGCGTGTGCTTCAGTAGAGGAGGATTGAGGCCGTGTCACGCGTGTGCTTCAGTAGAGGAGGATTGAGGCCGCGTCACGCGTGTGCTTCAGTAGAGGAGGATTGAGGCCGTGTCACGCGTGTGCTTCAGTAGAGGAGGATTGAGGCCGCGTCACGCGTGTGCTTCAGTAGAGGAGGATTGAGGCCGTGTCACGCGTGTGCTTCAGTAGAGGAGGATTGAGGACGCGTCACGCGTGTGCTTCAGTAGAGGAGGATTGAGGCCGTGTCACGCGTGTGCTTCAGTAGAGGAGGATTGAGGACGCGTCACGCGTGTGCTTCAGTAGAGGAGGATTGAGGACGTGTCACGCGTGTGCTTCAGTAGAGGAGGATTGAGGCCGCGTCACGCGTGTGCTTCAGTAGAGGAGGATTGAGGACGTGTCACGCGTGTGCTTCAGTAGAAGAGGATTGAGGACGCGTCACGCTTGTGCTTCAGTAGAGGAGGATTGAGGACGCGTCACGCGCGTGCTTCAGTAGAGGAGGATTGAGGACGCGTCACGCGTGTGCTTCAGTAGAGGAGGATTGAGGACGCGTCACGCGTGTGCTTCAGTGGAAGAGGATTGAGGCCGTGTCACGCGTGTGCTTCAGTAGAGGAGGATTGAGGACGCGTCACGCGTGTGCTTCAGTAGAAGAGGATTGAGGACGTGTCACGCATGTGCTTCAGTAGAGGAGGATTGAGGACGCGTCACGCGTGTGCTTCAGTAGAAGAGGATTGAGGCCATGTCACGCGTGTGCTTCAGTAGAGGATTGAGGACGCGTCACGCGTGTGCTTCAGTAGAAGAGGATTGAGGACGCGTCACGCGTGTGCTTCAGTAGAGGAGGATTGAGGACGCGTCACGCGTGTGCTTCAGTAGAAGAGGATTGAGGACGTGTCACGCGTGTGCTTCAGTAGAGGAGGATTGAGGACGCGTCACGCGTGTGCTTCAGTAGAGGAGGATTGAGGACGCGTCACGCGTGTGCTTCAGTAGAGGAGGATTGAGGCCGTGTCATGCGTGTGCTTCAGTAGAGGAGGATTGAGGACGTGTCACGCGTGTGCTTCAGTAGAGGAGGATTGAGGACGTGTCACGCGTGTGCTTCAGTAGAGGAGGATTGAGGACGCGTCACGCGTGTGCTTCAGTAGAGGAGGATTGAGGACGTGTCACGCGTGTGCTTCAGTAGAGGAGGATTGAGGACGCGTCACGCGTGTGCTTCAGTAGAGGAGAATTGAGGACGCGTCACGCGTGTGCTTCAGTAGAAGAGGATTGAGGACGCGTCACGCGTGTGCTTCAGTAGAGGAGAATTTAGGACGCGTCACGCGTGTGCTTCAGTAGAGGAGGATTGAGGACGCGTCACGCGTGTGCTTCAGTAGAGGAGAATTGAGGACGCGTCACGCGTGTGCTTCAGTAGAGGAGGATTGAGGACGCGTCACGCGTGTGCTTCAGTAGAGGAGAATTGAGGACGCGTCACGCGTGTGCTTCAGTAGAGGAGGATTGAGGCCGCGTCACGCGTGTGCTTCAGTAGAGGAGGATTGAGGCCGCGTCACGCGTGTGCTTCAGTAGAGGAGGATTGAGGACGTGTCACGCGTGTGCTTCAGTAGAGGAGGATTGAGGACGTGTAACGCGTGTGCTTCAGTAGAGGAGGATTGAGGCCGTGTCACGCGTGTGCTTCAGTAGAGGAGGATTGAGGACGCGTCACGCGTGTGCTTCAGTAGAGGAGGATTGAGGACGCGTCACGCGTGTGCTTCAGTAGAGGAGGATTGAGGACGTGTCATGCGTGTGCTTCAGTGGTGGAGGATTGAGGACGCGTCACGTGTGTGCTTCAGTGGAGGAGGATTGAGGCCGCGTCACGCGTGTGCTTCAGTAGAGGAGGATTGAGGATGTGTCACGCGTGTGCTTCAGTAGAGGAGGATTGAGGACGTGTCACGCGTGTGCTTCAGTAGAGGAGGATTGAGGCCGTGTCACGCGTGTGCTTCAGTAGAGGAGGATTGAGGACGCGTCACGCGTGTGCTTCAGTAGAGGAGGATTGAGGACGCGTCACGCGTGTGCTTCACTAGAGGAGCATTGAGGACGCGTCACGCGTGTGCTTCAGTAGAGGAGGATTGAGGACGTGTCACGCGTGTGCTTCAGTAGAGGAGGATTGAGGACGCGTCACGCGTGTGCTTCACTAGAGGAGCATTGAGGCCGTGTCACGCGTGTGCTTCAGTAGAGGAGGATTGAGGACGTGTCACGCGTGTGCTTCAGTAGAGGACGATTGAGGCCGTGTCACGCGTGTGCTTCAGTAGAGGAGGATTGAGGACGCGTCACGCGTGTGCTTCAGTAGAGGAGGATTGAGGACGCGTCACGCGTGCTTCAGTGGAGGAGGATTGAGGCCGCGTCACGCGTGTGCTTCAGTAGAGGAGGATTGAGGACGTGTCACGCGTGTGCTTCAGTAGAGGAGGATTGAGGCCGCGTCACGCGTGTGCTTCAGTAGAGGAGGATTGAGGACGTGTCACGCGTGTGCTTCAGTAGAGGAGGATTGAGGACGTGTCACGCGTGTGCTTCAGTAGAGGAGGATTGAGGCCGTGTCACGCGTGTGCTTCAGTAGAGGAGGATTGAGGCCGTGTCACGCGTGTGCTTCAGTAGAGGAGGATTGAGGCCGTGTCACGCGTGTGCTTCAGTATAGGAGGATTGAGGATGCGTCACGCGTGTGCTTCAGTAGAGGAGGATTGAGGCCGTGTCACGCGTGTGCTTCAGTATAGGAGGATTGAGGATGCGTCACGCGTGTGCTTCAGTAGAGGAGGATTGAGGCCGTGTCACGCGTGTGCTTCAGTAGAGGAGGATTGAGGACGTGTCACGCGTGTGCTTCAGTAGAGGAGGATTGAGGCCGTGTCACGCGTGTGCTTCAGTAGAGGAGGATTGAGGACGCGTCACGCGTGTGCTTCAGTAGAGGAGGATTGAGGACGCGTCACGCGTGTGCTTCACTAGAGGAGCATTGAGGACGCGTCACGCGTGTGCTTCAGTAGAGGAGGATTGAGGACGTGTCACGCGTGTGCTTCAGTAGAGGAGGATTGAGGACGTGTCACGCGTGTGCTTCAGTAGAGGACGATTGAGGCCGTGTCACGCGTGTGCTTCAGTAGAGGAGGATTGAGGACGCGTCACGCGTGTGCTTCAGTAGAGGAGGATTGAGGCCGCGTCACGCGTGTGCTTCAGTAGAGGAGGATTGAGGACGCGTCACGCGTGTGCTTCAGTAGAGGAGGATTGAGGCCGTGTCACGCGTGTGCTTCAGTAGAGGAGGATTGAGGACGCGTCACGCGTGTGCTTCAGTAGAGGAGGATTGAGGCCGCGTCACGCGTGTGCTTCAGTGGAGGAGGATTAAGGCCGCGTCACGCGTGTGCTTCAGTAGAGGAGGATTGAGGCCGTGTCACGCGTGTGCTTCAGTAGAGGAGGATTGAGGCCGTGTCACGCGTGTGCTTCAGTAGAGGAGGATTGAGGCATTGAGTGGGAGCAGCTCTTAATTCAGACTGGCAGACATGCAGTGCTTTATTAAGGGTGTGGGCGACATTAACAAGCAAACCAGGCTTGTATATTTCTGTGCTCTTCTGCCAGTTTCAATAATCCACTGGGGCTGGATGTTCATTTGACATGCAATTATTTAATCTCGACTGGATGTATGGATTGAACTCAGATGTAGATCAAATATAAAATCCATTTTTCTCTCATTTAAGCAGGCAAACAAAGCTAATGGTAATTGATTACAGATGTAAAGCTGCCCACATCTGAGGCTGTAATGTGTAAGAAACTATAGTGTGAGGGTTCTGTGGAGGATGCTAAACAGCCACAGACTCAAATAAAAGAAATATTTTTTCTGTCAAATGAACAGGATGTTTTGACATGCAAACACTTGGCTGTTGTAGATGTTGAGATTGATGGGAATGTCAGATTCCTCATGCTGGCTCTCTCTCCATCGCGCCGCAGATCTGTAAACACTGCGGTGGATGCAGGGCTTCACACACTCATTTCCAGAACAGACTTCTCTTTTTAGTCTTGTTCTTTCTCCAGGTATATACCGTATTTACAATCAAATTTGAGGCTTTGTAAATGAAATATAATATCATATGGGCGGGTTGAGCAACTCTATAGTGATATAATCCAAGTTCAAACAATACTGGTTTTGACAAAAAACTAATTCATTTACTAATGATAAATGACATTTTAGCCTTTAAACCATTTTGTTAAGGGGATAAGTCAAAATTTAAAATCATTATATTTGTATATTGATTTAAAACATGTTATTATCTTATTATGTTTAGATTTTAAGAATCCACATTAGCTTCTTTTCAATCCACCGGCTGAATGAAAATGCAATTTCACTCTCTGAGAAATTCTGGAAAATTAGAAACGCAGCAGCGCTTTTTAGAAATGGCTTTGCCAGTACACCATTAAAAACACCATAAATTTAACATTGTCATAATTGAATGCCTGTAGAAGATGCAACAGCACCACATTTTTACTGTAAAAACATACAGGGCTCACATATAGTCATTAAATCATCGCCTCTTGAAGTTTAATAACCCCATTAAGCCATATCGCCATTCCTGTCCCCAAATTTAAGACCTCTTGAAAAAATAATTAAGTCTATCCTTATATAATTTAAGACTTTATATGGCCTTAAATTTGATACAGTTGAATTTAGGACTTTTTAAGGACCCTGTTACTTTAAGGAACCACTGCAAAGGGATTGTCATATTTTTGACACTGCTAATTATGAAGGACTCAGTCAACATGTGCTGAGGATGTTTGGTTGGATTAAAAATATGGCATTGAACTGCATTTGAATACATGTGACACATAGGGCCCTATTTTAACGATCTGAAACGCAAGTGTCAAAGCGCAAAGCGCAAGTAACTTTGTGGGCGGATCCCGGCGCTGTTGCTATTTTCCCGGCGGGATAAATGCCTCTTGCTCCTGGCGCAAATCTAAAAGAGGTTGGTCTGAAGTAGCTTCATTATTCATAGGTGTGGTTTGGGCGTAACGTGGAATAAACCAATCAGAGCGTCATCTCACATTCCCTTTAAGAGCAGGTGCGCTTGTTGCATGGCGGATTGCTATTATAACGGCGGATTTACCAGGCGCGCGTCAGGAGCGGTTCACAGCCGAGGAGACCGACGTTCTTGTCAGGACCGTGAAAGACAGAGAAGTGACGTTGTATTGCATGTTTTGCGTGCACCTGTAAACTATGGCATAAACCCTCATGCAGTAACACCCTCAGACGGCACTGTTTATTGACTGTCTGAAGTAGAATGCATGCAGAAATAACAAGAAATTCAACGTTCAAATCAGACTTATCTATTTATCTCTCTATCTATCTATCTATCTATCTATCTATCTATCTATCTATCTATCTATCTATCTATCTATCTATCTATCGATCGTGGGTGGGTTTCTCCCATCCCCATACAAATCAGCGTCAGTTAAACAGGCGTGGGAGGAAAAAAACTAAATTTTCATGGACACCACAATGATTTCCCTCATGTGTTAATATTTTTCCTTGTTATATTGTATGTATAATGTATGATTTGCAAAAATAAAAACTGCTGCATCTGTGTTGATGAGAGAATCAAAGTGTATGCGCGTTGTGCACCCGCTACATTATGGCCAAGCATGCGCGCTTAAAATAGCATAATGAACAACGCGCAACGCGCCACTGACTTTAGACTAGTTTTTTTCTGGTCAGTGGCGCAATTGTTTTATAGAACAGCAAAATAGCATGAGGGAATGTTTGCGCCGGAACACGCCTCCTCTTTGCGCTGAACCGCCCCGGGGAGCGCAAGTATATTTCTTAGTTAACCGACGTGCGTCTGTGGAGGGAAAAGTCCGCTTTGCGCGGGTGCAAAATAGGAATGATACATGCTTCAGTGTACAAAGTCATTTGCGCCGAGTGCAAGATAGAGCCCATATTTAGCAAAAGCAGCTTTTGTTAAGCGGGATAAAAGAGTGAGAGCAGCAGAAGCGACTCACTGGAACGCCTTGCGGTCCATCTGCGCCTGGCAGCCCGACGTCTCCTTTCTCTCCCTGAGAAACACACAGCAGATTTGTGGATCAACAATTCATCTTTCAGATCTGAAACACTTTAACTGTGGAGCTCAGAATCACTTTAAAGATGAAAAACTTGCCTAAAAGAACTCTCAGTAAAAAGTGAATGCTCCATGAAGGGTTTGACGTGAAACGAGAAGCGGATTCAGACTTGAATAGAGTGTATGTCTTTATATTTGTTTGTTGTCTCCCAGAGTGCCAGATCTCACTGGACACATAAAACAGAGCCAAACAACTGGCAGTGCTGTAATTGCAAAGATTTATTCTCCATAACATCTTATGTCTGTCTTTTATGTTTTCTTAGTGCTTCGTTCTAATAGGATACACTACTAAGATGCATGAATGCAAAACACATCAGATATATGTAATTGAGAAGTAAAACTGTGCAGGACAATAAGAAAATATATCTTAGGTTTAGTTCTTGCGCTGCGTCAGACATGATGCTGTGGGAGCGCTCTGCGTGATCGTGTCCTGAAGCATGTGTGGAATCAGTCCAGTCAGTTATAGGCGGCCGACGTCATGACCGGCAGCTATACATATATATATATATATTAGGGCTGTCAGTTAAACACGTTATTAACCGCGTTAACGCAAACCCATTTTAACGGCGTTCATTTTTTTAGCGCGAGATTAACAGTCTTTTTGGCCTAGCAAACTTTTTTTTTCACATGCTTTTGCAACAGGACGCGGCGTGCGCGGCGCTATGAAACCCATTATTTCAATGGCTTGCGCCGCGCACGGACGTTTTGAAAGCGCAAGCGGATCTAGCTAGACCGGAAACAAAACAACAGGCGCGCCGCACACACTTGTTTGGGTCTGCGAGCCGGCCAAATAGTAGGTTAACGTTACGTTTTGAGTGGATGACGAGCGCGAGACGCCGAAATGGATGCCAATAAGATTCTGAATGGAAAGTTTACTTTTAAAAAGTTGCCAAATGGTTCCATTGACAAGACCAAAGTGATCTGTGTGTTTTGTCGTTGTGAACTGAGCTATCATCATCGCAGTACGTCCAGTCTGAAACACCACTTGATGGCCAAGCACACACACACACACACACACACACACACACACACACACACACACACACACACACACACAGCTGATGCGAATTCTCCGCCCCCTCGTCAGTATTTCTTTCACCCTTTTATTGATGGCCAGTGTTACAGTGTGTGAGAGATGATTTGCTCCAAGTGAGAATGTTAGTGTGAAATTGAACACAGTATATGCCAATGTTGGTTTCAATAAAAAACATTTGCACAAAGCAAGCCGATCCACTTTTCCATGTTGATAAGAGCATTAAAATGAGAAAAAATAATGGGACAAAAAGAAATCAAGAGACATTTAGAACAGATAAAAATGTGCGATTAATTGCGAGTTAACTATGACATTAATGCGATTAATCGCGATTCAATATTTGAATCGTTTGACAGCACTAATATATATATATATATGAAGACAGGAGTATAATGGTATAATGGTCGTGTGTTCCTCCCTGCCCTCGCTACATTACGAGTGGGGATACACACGATTCACGTGTTGTTTGTTTGGGAGTGGAGCACGTCGGCTCTAGCTCTAGTTGATCCAGTAATACTAACACTTTCTCTTCTGTTTATTAAAAAAAAAGTACTACGTTACATTAAACTGGGAAGGGTCATAGCACAGCATATTGTTGTCCTACTGTTAGTCTAACTGCTTCTATTGTTCTCATTTGTAAGTCGCTTTGGATAAAACCGTCTGATAAATGAATAAATGTAAATGTAGTAAATGGGGCTGACAGTGTTCATTCATAAAATGTCCCGACGTGTAAAGAAAAGCATACACTGCTTCACCTCCTGTTGGCTTTCTTCCTGAGGGAATAAGGTCTAATGCAAGTGATCATGATCTCGCGTAGATCACGGGTCCGCAGGATAATGCAGACGGGAGATTCCCTTTCTCTCGAGTTCCTATGATCGCGTGCAAACTCATTATGTGTGCTGTTTTGTCCTCCATTGATAAATTAATTTTATTTATATTGTGAAGCATTATTAAAATTATGTTAGATGTGCATACAGTACAAGAAAAATTAAACATAATTCAGGATATATTTTCAAAAAACATGTTTTTCAGTTAGTATACAATGCATACATGCAAACACTGCCCAAAATAAGGGTCTTAATTAGCGCTTTTGTCTTGTTTTTTTCTAGTAAACATTGTTAATTTATTTTTAAATATTTTGTAAATAAATTAAATTAGAAGCTAAATTATGATAGGAATTGGTTTCTTGAATGTTTCCTAATTCACTAGCATTTTAATGTTTTTTTTAATTTTATTTTATTTTAAGCATAGTCCTCTCTATGATCCGGTTTTACAGACAGGGTTTAGATTAAGCCAGGATTAGGCCTTAGTTCAATTACAACATTTAAGTAGTAAATGACACAAGACAAGCACTGGTCAGTACGGCGGCGGGGATATAAACGTTCCCACAGCGTCATTCTCAAAAAAACAAACAATGTACTGACAAACAATGTGTGTCTTGAGACAAAACAATAGCACTGGCATATTTTAAGATATGTCAGTGCAAGTTGCTTGTACAGTAAATGTATCTTGTCAGCAGAAGACAATAAGTTTAGCTTGAGATGAAGATCATTGGCCTTCAGTAAAGAACAAATGTTTGCCCTCCATGAAAGCTTCAAGCACACACTCATAACACTTCGGCTTTGTGGAGCGGATTGAAAGGCCGGGAGAAAGAGAAACGAAAAGCTTGGCCTTCAGGACATAAAAACATCTAAGCAAGCAAACCTTTCATTAGGAGAGCCGTGAGACTGTAAGAGAACACATAAATGTGGACTGTGGTGACCTGGAGCTGGACCCAGTAACGACTTTGACTCTGGCCTGACATCTGTAGGTGTGTTAACATAAAACATGTTCTGTGGTGAGCAAACATTCAGAGTGAACAGATGTGAGTCCAGCGCTTACACATGCAGGACATCCAATGTCAACCATGTTTGTGCTATAGATGTTTCCTTTTATTTTTATTGTTTTTATTAATCGATAATAAAAATACATTTCATTATAAAATTATTTAACTTGATTAACAACTTAACTTGCTTAACTTAAAATTATTTTAAAAATACATAAAATCAAGAAATCATATTTAATTTAAAAAAATCCCCTTAATTATTACTTCTGTTTGTTTCCCAGTTTACCATATATATATAGTATATGCCATAATTATATCAGAAATGCTGGAGGAAGTATCTTATCTTATCTGGAGGCTTTGAGAGTTGTGCTGGACTTTAAAAGGTTGAGAATCGAGAATTACAGACGTCCGTGTCTCAGAACTGTCGGGTTTGATATAATTGTCCACATTCTCACAGCGTTTCTGGACTAAATTGATTCAGACATATAATTTCAGGTGTACGATGTGCCAGAAACATAAAAGAAGTTACTACTTCAAAACCTTGTTGTTTCAAAACATCACTTATATTCCTGTAAATCTATGTGTGGATGTGTGGTCACATCGCCGGCCCATGTGTCAGCTCAAGGCTGTAAAATGAGTTCAGTACGAAATATGGACAAACTGTGCAACTCGGCTGCAGAACTGGAGGTCGATGGAGTTTAAAACAGCACATGCTGGTTTAGATCTGAATATTAATGATGATAAGTCATTATACGTCTATATTTTCATCAGCATTTGATATTTACAGAATGTTTGAAAAGTGCACATCTCTGATTCATCAACATAAAGTAGACTAAACATGTCTGCGCATTTATAAAGCACTATTGTGTTATAACATACACACGTTTATGTCTTCCCTTCGCCAGTCTGACCGAGTAAAGTGAACACACAGCTAAAACTATATATATTACAATCCAGACTAGTGTCCAGAGAGTGTTGAGACTGTTTTGTCGTGCAGGAACACGATGTGATGCTCTGCGCAGAGCTCTGGGGTTTCAATATAAACTGTAACACAAAATGCTTTTATTCGCGTCTGTCATTATGGAGCCAAATCTATAGAAAACTCATTTAAATGTAGAGAATGTAGAGAGTGTAAACTCCAGTTTGCTTCGGTAACCTGCAGTACGAGTCTGTGGAAAATCCCCAGCCCTAATGCACAGAGAATCTTGGCCAATCAAACGTGAGGACCAGAACTAACTCTTGTATAATCTCTTTACACTGAGTGGTAAACGTAAAGTATACGAGAACATGTTCACCGCTGGAGCTCAGAGAAATCTGCTGCACGATACATATTATCTTCAAACACTATAGACACACACACACACACACACACACACACACACACACACACACACACACACACACACACACACACACTACACTGCTCTGTAAAACAGTCCCACACAGCTGTACACACACATGTACTGGTCGGGTTTGAGCACGCTATCCTTCTGAACAGGAGAGTGTATATGAACGTTGTAGCAATAAAGAGCTATATTTGCAGAGGACTGGCCAATGGTCAGACGTTACACAAACAAACAGCTTAAAGACACTAGCCTTTTCAGAGAGTCTATCTGTCTATCTATCTATCTATCTATCTATCTATCTATCTATCTATCTATCTATCTATATATCTATCTATCTATATATCTATCTATCTCTGTCTTTTTTATTATATGTATATGTATATTTATTTAATTATTGGCTGTGGAAGTTAAGAACAGCAATAAACACGTGTTTGTTTACATATGTGTGCGTGCGTGTGTGTGTGTGTGTGTGTGTGTGTGTGTGTGTGTGTGTGTGTGTGCGAGTGCGTGTGTGTGTGTGTGTGTGCGTGCGTAGGTGTGTGTGCGTGCGTGTGGTGTGGTGTGTGATATGATATGATTCGAGAGCTCCTAAACTCTCAAACCTCAGCACTGGAAGGCCACATGAAGGCCGCAGCGAGGGCTGTATCTCCGTCTCTGAGGCGCAGGGCCCTCAGGGGCCGACGGCTGTGTGTGTGTGTGTGTGTGTGTGTGTGTGTGTGTGTGTGTGTGTGTGTGTGTGTGTGTGTGTGTGTGTGTGTGTGTGTGTGTGTGTGTGTGTGTGTGAGACCTCAGCACTGGAACTGGAAGGCCACATAAAGGCCGCAGCGAGGGGTGTATCTCCGTCTCTGAGGCGCAGGGCCCTCAGGGGCCGACGGCTGTGTGTGCAGCTGTGGGGAGTCTGTGGGCTTTTAATAGACATGAAATCCAAAAGAGGGAGGCTTTTGACCCAGTTTGGAGTTATGTTGGGACTTTTTTTTTACTCTGCTCGAGTTAGGAGCTTGTTTTAAAGAGTTACACCGCAGCATGAGTGTTAAAATCAAAAAAGTGAGAAGTCCTCTGTTTGCAAGCCGAGAGTGTTAAACTCTACAGCGGCGAACAGTAAACTGAACCGCGACACATTTGATGCTGACGGCACATAAAACTGATGTTTTCTCTGAATGGTCTAATAAACAGTGATTTGCATATTTCTAAGAATTCATCAGGAAAGGAGTAACAGAAGTAGAAGAGGGTAAAGGGAGAAATGAAGGGTGAATGTAAAATAGTTAGAATATTTTATTATTTTTTTATGTTCCTAAAGCAAATTTAGAGGAGGAATAAAGAGAAGAATTAGAGGCAAACTTGATAAATGCATATGACAACAACATGTTGTAAGAACATTTTGCTAACATTTCCCATTCAATTATTTCTGAATATTCCCTGAACGTTCAAAACATCCAGTTATTTAAACGTTTTAAAACTTGTTTTTCTTGGATATATATGAACATTAAGGGAACTTTCCACTTTATAATTTTGCAAAACATTATGGGAATGTTACTTTTGAATGTTCTCTGAAAGTCCTGAAACAAGCTGTAACATTTAGAAAAACTGTAGACGAACGTCAAACTAAAATGTAAAAAAAAAAAAGGTTGGATTAATAATGTGTTAACGTTTTAAAGCCAATCATTCATCACAGTTTCTACTCCGTCTCTGAGGAGGTGTGAAGGCATGCTCTGTTTGCTCACTACGAAATAATTGTTGCTTTTGGACGGACAGAATTTCTGACTACAGAGTCTACACATCTCTGGTATTCTCTCTGTAACCATTCATTATTCTACATTTGCTTATTGTTTATTACCCACACCTATGTTGTAATTACAAAAAATACATATAATACATATAAAATATTTGGCAACTTGCCCTAATAAAAATATATCCAAACATTTATGAATATATATATATTGATCTGAGAAGTTTTTGCATAAAAACAGTTATTATACTGTTATTATACAGTTATATGTTGCTTAAATCTATGATAGTGTGGTTTGATTGTGTGACCGTATGGAGTGTAAAAGGCGATGAATGCAAACTTGGAGAAACATTTGGAGCAATTTCCAAATAATTTCCATAAAGTTGGCAAAAATCAAAGATGTAAAGCTTCAGCTGTCACTCTCTGTTGATCATTTAGACTTTTAGAAGTTGAAAAAGTGAGAAAACAAGTGTCTTGAGCAGTTCCCAATGAAAACCATGTCAGCTGGCATCGTCTTCACAGAACGAACATTACATTCATTTGTCAGCCCATGGAAACATGTGTTGACAGATTCAAGTAGTTTGTAGCAATGATTTCCTTCGTGAAGGGCTGACAAAGTCCCATTCACAGCAGTGCCTGAACAAACACCAGCATTACGTCATTACTACTAAACCTGCTCTTCAGCTGAAGCCAATGCTACATGAAACCGGCTGTTTCAGTGAGAGAGTAAGACCGTGAAGGAAGATTACCGTCACACAGAACACAGTTGTTTTTGAGTTGATGTTCAGATTGAACAAGCCGCTCGAAGCTCATCCTTAAAGTGCCTATTACGCTTATGCGAATGTTAGCTTTCATGTAGTGTGTGACAAAGCCCTTTGTGAATGTAAGAGGTCTGCACGAGTACAATTATAAGTATGTTGCATTAATTGTATTATATAATCCATATATAAAATTATTAAATAATACAATTTAATTTTGTCTTAAATACATTCCATCATATAGAGTTAAAGAGTAAGAAAAGCTGTGTTATAGCTGCTATTCTCTGAATAACTGTGTGTAAAAGGTGTTTATTGTGAGAACTGGTGAGAATGGCAGCAGAAAGCCCTTATATGGAGATGTGTGGGCGTGTTTATGCAAATGACTAACGGCCGCTCATTTACAGTACCCAACACTCACTAACATCAGAACGAGGTTAACAACAAATTCATGTGCGTACGAACGTGTTGTGAAATTAGGCACAGATTTTTCGTGAGAAGTTACAAATATACTAAATAAGCCACGCAGTTATTACTGATCCAGTCTCACTTCCTGTTACATGTAACAGTGGAACTAATTTGCATAATGCCAGTCTAAGGTCTTGATTGGCTGAGTGGCGTCTCTTAGCCCCGCCCTCAAACGCTCTAGTTGTGTCTGAGACTGGAAGAGTTCGGTTCGTGTTGTTCGTGTCGAGAAGACACTGTTTTCTGCACTGCAAATACACTTTAAACACATTTTAAAAGCATGAGGACTCAAACTGGAACTGATACGGAAAAACGGCGACGCCATCATGACTGTTCGTATCCCTGTGTATCGAGCGCTGAGGAAGATCCGGAGCTGATATTCAGATAATGGATTTCTGACATGCGCTGTCAGTGGTGTCAGATGTCAGTGGTCGACCAATCAGAGCAGAGCAGCTCTCAGAGAGGCGGAGTTTAGAGAGACTGAATCTTCAAAGGAACCGTTTCAGACACTGTGAGAAAAGAGCTGATCTGCGATGTGTATCATGAGAAAATTAAAGTGTGTAAACTTATTGTAGGAGACTCCAAAACATAGGAGCCTTTAAAATAGCATAACAGGGGCACTTTAATCATCGTCTATTCGTGGATAAGAGTCCAAGTACTATTATGGGTTTGGACCGTATATAGAGAGAATACGCTGTCATTCATAGAGTGATTGCTGTCCGTCAGACTGACACATGTCTTCAGGGATTACGAAGAGCTCTGGTCTCTGCCAGCGGAGGAACACACACTCAGTGTCCATGACAGGGCAGATCTGCGGTCATAGATGCTCCTCGCTGCCCGTCAAACTTTATTTACATCACTACAACTGTCAAATTTAGAGCATTAATCTAATGTGATTAATTATTTAAAAACCATTGAAGCATTTAATCACGTCCCCTTACTGTTGAGTGGGGGTTTACCACTGCAGTTCAAGCTGGACGGTGTGTTTGTTTGTTTCTGTTTGTTTGTTTGCTTGCTTTTTGCAGAAATGTTTCGTTTTGGTGGCTTAACAACTATTTTTTAATATTAGCAAGGGTCAGACTATTGTTCTTAAATGTATTATTTAAATCGTGCCATTTTACAGATGTTACAATAGTTTGATTTTTATATTTCTATTTTATTTATTTATTCATTTTATATCATTCATTTTATGAAGTTAAATTTTGTGTACTCTACTGTTTAAAGTTTTAGGGTCGTGAGATTTTATTGTTTTTGTCTCTTCTGTTCACCAAAGCTGCGTTTATTTGATCAGAAATACAGTAAAAACCTGAAATATGATCCTAATGTAAATCAGCTGTTTTCTATGTGAATATACAGAAAAGTGTCATTTATTCCTGTGATCAAAGCTGAATTTTTGCTGAAAAATGAAAAATGGCATGACAATAGGATCCATATTGTAGTTATTTATCGCCCCCCAGGTCAACTGGGAAGCTTTGTAGAGGAGCTGGACGTGCTGCTGTCCTCTTTCCCTGAGGATGGCATCCCACTCGTAGTCTTTGGTGATTTCAACATTCATCTAGAAAAGGCTTATGCAACACACTTCATCTCTCTTCTAGCCTCATTCGATCTCAAACGGCTCATCACCACAGGTACTCACAAGTCAGGCAACCAACTGGACCTGGTTTACACACGCAACTGAATCCCAGACAACATTTTGGTGAAACCTCTCCATGTTTCAGATCATTCCCTCATTACTTTCAATCTACAGCTCACTACCCATGCTCCACCAACCCCCCTACCAGTTACTTTCAGACGAAACCTGCGCTCACTTTCTCCTTCCCATCTTTCCTCTGCTGTGTCATCTTCTCTTCCCTCACCCTGAACACGGCAATGGATACTTTATGCTACACTTTAACTTCTTCTTTAGACAATATCTGCCCTCTCTCCTCCAGGCCAGCACGCACCACTCCCTCTAACCCCTGGTTATCTGAGGTTCTTCGTGAACACCGGACCAAACTCAGGGCAATGGAGAGGAAATGGCGCAAATCAAAAGAGACATCTGACCTCAGTAGGTATCAATCTCTGCTCTCTGCCTTTTCTGCTGATGTCCACGCTGCAAAATCTTCATATTTCCACAGCAAGATCAACAGCGCCTCTAACACACGTTCACTGTTCAAGACATTCAATTCTCTCCTCTGTCCACCTCCACCCTCACCCACCTCCTCTTTAACTGCTGATGATTTTGCTAACTTCTTCAACAACAAAACAACCTCTATCAGCAGTAAGTTCTCAACTCCACACACACAGGAACCCAAACCATCCTCTCCCACTACCAGAAACCCTCTCTTTACCTTCTCTCCGCTAACCGAGGAAGAAGTATCTAAACTTCTCCTCTCCAGTCATCCTACCACCTGCCCTCTAGACCCCATCCCCTCACACCTTCTACAAGCCATCTCTCCCACACTTCTACCAGCTCTCACACACATTATCAACTCATCCCTCCACACTGGCATTTTCCCTACAGCATTCAAGTAGGCTCGGTTAACTCCTCTGCTTAAAAACAACAACATTAGACACATCACTTCTAGAGAACTACAGACCTGTCTCTCTCCTACCATTCATTGCGAAAACACTTGAACGAGTTGCTTTCAACCAAGTGTCATCTTTCCTGTCTCTGACCAACCAGCTGGATGTCAACCAATCTGGCTTCAAGAAAGGCCATTCAACCGAGACTGCACTACTGTCGGTCACCGAAGCCCTGCGGGTCGCAAAAGCTGCTTCCAAATCTTCAGTTCTCATCCTCCTGGATCTGTCTGCTGCCTTCGACACTGTGAATCATCAGATCCTTCTGTCCGCCCTCTCATCACTGGGCATCACAGGTACTTCTCTCCACTGGTTTGAGTCCTATCTCACAGGTAGGTCCTTCAGGGTTACATGGAGAGGTGAGGTATCAAAGCACATCAACTGACCACAGGAGTTCCTCAGGGTTCAGTTCTCGGACCGCTCCTCTTCTCCATTTACACCACATCACTGGGACCCATCATACAGGCACATGGTTTCTCTTACCTTTGCTTTGCTGATGACACACAGCTCCACCTCTCATTTCCACCAGATGATCCCACAGTAGCTGTACGGATCTAAAGCTGTCTGGCGGACATCTCGGCATGGATGAAGGAACATCACCTGCAGCTCAACCTGGCAAAGACTGAGCTTCTCGTCCTCCCTGCCAATCAGTCTCTACAGCACGACCTCACTATCCAGCTAGAGTCATCCTCAATCACCCCATCAAGGTCGGTCAGAAATCTTGGAGTAATCTTTGATGACCAGCTGACCTTCACAGACCACATTACAAAGACAGCTCGATCATGCAGGTTTGCAATGTATAACATCAGGCCTTTCCTAACTGAGCATGCAACACAACTTCTCGTCCAGGCCCTGGTCATTTCTAGGCTTGATTACTGCAATGCTCTTCTGGCTGGACTTCCATCATGTGCAACTAAACCTCTACAAATGATCCAGAATGCTGCAGCTCGTCTTGTCTTCAACGAGCCCAAAAGGGCCCACGTCACTCCTCTGTTCATCTCTCTGCACTGGCTACCACTCGCTGCTCGCATCAAGTTCAAGGCTTTGACGCTTGCTTACAGATTGACCACAGGTTCAGCTCCCTCCTACTTCCACTCACTACTACAAGTCTACATCCCTACCAGAAGCCTACGATCGGCCAAGGAGCGACGGCTCGTGGTGCCATCACAGCGGGGCACTAAATCACTCTCCAGAACATTCTCATTCACGGTTCCATGCTGGTGGAGTGATCTCCCCACCCTCGTCCGTAATGCAGAATCCCTGACAGCATTCAAAAGACAACTGAAAACTCATCTCTTCCGTGAGTACTTAACATAAAAAAAAATTAAAAAAAAATTAAAAAAATAATTCTCTTTTAAATCTTTCCTTCCCTTTTAAATCTTCCCTTGTCTGGCTTTTGCTACTCTGAGCAATGCCTGAACTTTGTATTTTGAGCACTTCTTGCGTCGTTCTTCCCTCTTCACGATGACTCGCTTGCTTTAGTCCTCAGATGTAAGTCGCTTTGGATAAAAGCGTCTGCTAAATGACTAAATGTAAATGTAAATGTGAATTTTCAGCATCATTACTCCAGTCTTCAGTGTCACATGATCCTTCAGAAATCACTCTAATATGATGATCTGATGCTCAAGACACATTTATGATTATTATCAGTGTTGAAAACAGTCGTGCTACTTCAGATTTCAGTGGAAACCATCATATATTTTATTCTTCATGATTCTCTGATGAATAGAAATTTAAAAAGAACAGCGTTTATTTAAAACAGAATCTTTTGTCACATTATAAATGTCTTTACTGTCACTTTTGATCAATTTAATGCATCCTTGCTGAATAAAAATATTAATTTCTTTTTTGTTTGTTTTTTACTTACTTGCCTCAAACTTTTGATTGATAGTGTTTATTATATTCAGATGCTTTGATGAAATGATTAATGGTCTCTTTAAAATGCCACAGCTTTGTAGACACTGCATTAGGTTTAGCGAATTACACATTTCTGAATGGACGCTTGTGAAGAACATGTTCACCTCTTCTTTCTGCAGTGGGAGCTGGAAAGCCAAATATACATCTCCTGTTTCCTACACAAAATGATGATGATTTCAAGCCGCTTTGTCTAATTTGCCGGAGAAAGTCATTCGTCTTGCTTAATCAAGATTGCGTCTGAGAAAACACTGGTCTGAAGTTCCCTTCTAGAGGATGAAATGACTTGTTCATGTCAACAGGGATTGTTTGTCTTGCTGGCTATAATTGTGTTCATCTGAGCTTCAGTCTCTTGAGTTCCTGTAAACCATTAGCCGGTGCAATGTTCCCTGAAACTATATCAAGGCAAATGCATGCTATTTATTATCCTAGTGGCATCAAGTAGAACCGCAGGACCAGATGATGCTTAACAAGCTTAGTTTCTTTGGTTATGCTTATTAAAATGCAAAAATATAACGCAGCGTAACCACTCAAAACCTGTAGACCAACGGCTGCTTCACGTTTACAGCAAGATACCGTAATTCCAGACACTAGCAGATGTTTAACAGTAACGACTCCAGCATTACTGTAACATCTGTCGACACACACACACAGAGAGAACGAGACTTCAGATCCCTCATTACAGCGACAGGAGGGTGTTAGATCTGCACAGACGAGTTATGCTTTACTGGACAAAACTGCTTTTCCAGAAGCAGCCGAAACCAAATCGCAATGTGTAACTTTTATTCCCTCGACCACAAAGAGTCTAATGCTAATAACACTGATTTAATCATTTATAAACCATAAAGAGCTTTTACCTTTCTTTTGAACCTAAAAATGACAAACACAAACCTCAAAAAACACACTAAAAATATAATAATTAGGGGTGTAATACACCAAACACTTGTGGTGCGGGTCTGTGTGTCCGGTGTGGTTTTCCTCAGCGCACAACTTACATCTTACAAGCTTATACTAACCTGTAAATGGTACAAAATTCATGCAAGTATTTCCATCTCACAGAAAACATTATCCTGACAGCATGTTTAACTTCACAGACTTCAATGGAGCGGAATAATTTTAGCCTAATTCTAAAATATTTTGCTAACATATTTTGCACTTCAGGTCTCTTCCTCTGATTACAACAGCTGCATAAAGCACAGTGTGTGTCTCTGCAGTGGCAGATATATTTACCTTGACTTGTTTTAGAGACATTCAGTAAACAACTTACATGGTTTGTTTTCTTCTCCTGAAGCACGGAGTAATTTGTGTGTGCCATTACACTCCTAGTGACAGTATAATCCAGTCCAGCGTGTCAGACTGTGGGATATTTCAAGATATTTTGACAAGCTTTTCTCTTTCTCTTTTTTATGTTGTTTATTAATGCTGAAAATGTCTCTTTTTATAAAGTAGATGTGTAACACTGCAAGACTCGATCACTCACCGTGAAATCAGGGATCAGTGTGTGAATCTCATGATGTGTGTTTGACAGTAATGATGAGTTGAGGGATCCACGGCCGCTGTGTCACGAGCAGTGATGGGGAACTGTTACTAATAATGCATTACAATATTGCGTTACTCCCCCAAAAAAAGTACCTAATTGCATTATTTAGTTACTTTTTATGAAAAGTACTGTTACATTACATTACATTACTAACTGCGTTACATTACTTTACATTACTAACTGCGTTACGTTACATTACATTACTAACTGCGTTACATTACTTTACATTACTAACTGCGTCACATTACTTTACATTACTAACTGCGTTACGTTACTTTACATTACTAACTGCGTTACGTTACTTTACATTACTAACTGCGTTACATTACTTTACATTACTAACTGCGTTACGTTACTTTACATTACTAACTGCGTTACATTACATTACATTACTAACTGCGTTACATTACTTTACATTACTAACTGCGTTACGTTACTTTACATTACTAACTGCGTTACGTTACTTTACATTACTAACTGCGTTACATTACTTTACATTACTAACTGCGTTACGTTACATTACATTACTAACTGCGTTACATTACTTTACATTACTAACTGCGTTACGTTACTTTACATTACTAACTGCGTTACATTACTTTACATTACTAACTGCGTTACGTTACTTTACATTACTAACTGCGTTACATTACATTACATTACTAACTGCGTTACATTACTTTACATTACTAACTGCGTTACGTTACATTACATTACTAACTGCGTTACATTACTTTACATTACTAACTGCGTTACATTACTTTACATTACTAACTGCGTTACGTTACTTTACATTACTAACTGCGTTACGTTACTTTACATTACTAACTGCGTTACGTTACTTTACATTACTAACTGCATTACATTACTTTACATTACTAACTGCGTCACATTACTTTACATTACTAACTGCGTTACGTTACTTTACATTACTAACTGCGTTACATTACTTTACATTACTAACTGCGTTACGTTACTTTACATTACTAACTGCGTTACGTTACTTTACATTACTAACTGCGTTACATTACTTTACATTACTAACTGCCAGTGTTGGGGAAGTTACTTTTAAAAAGTAGTGTTTTCTCGTTACTCGTTACTTCTTAAAAAAGTAATCCGTTACTTTACTTAGTTACCCCCTTTGGAAAGTAACTTTTTATCTTACTCGTTACTTTTACGTTACTTTTATGTTGCTTGACTTTGGGCAGAACCCAATATCTGTTCCTAAATGTGTAGGCCTACACAAAATTCTACCATGAACTCTAGGC
Organism: Rhinichthys klamathensis goyatoka; assembly: GCF_029890125.1. Lineage (NCBI taxonomy): Eukaryota > Metazoa > Chordata > Actinopteri > Cypriniformes > Leuciscidae > Rhinichthys > Rhinichthys klamathensis. The sequence continues at coordinate 362,156 of NW_026607055.1, read as the reverse complement.
TACTTATTGAAAAACTAGAAAAAAAAACTAAAAAAAAAAGTAGAGATTTTGAGATAGAAAAAAAATATATATTTATTTAAATAACATTTGAAAAACCTGTATAAACTGAACACCAAAGCACAATATTAACTATTGAGCGGTGGTGACACGTTCGTGAAAAATGTCACAAAGAACCGGCAAAAGAAATGATTATGAATATCGAATATCAAATATAGCAAGGATACATTTTAATTGTTTATTAATAAACAAGTGTTTTCTTTGTCAGTCAGTGTCGGCTGCAAAGATAAAGTTGACGATGCTGACTCGCGATCTTCACAGTAGTGAACGCGCCAGAGAGAAATGCACATTTCATATGGATTACATAAGCAGAGAGTCTGTTTTCTCTCGTTTTGAATAGTTTTGTTTTAAAGTACACATTTCAAGCTTTCTATAAATTTCTCAGATCTTTGAGGCAAGTAGCTTGCGCTAAGTTTCGGTTCATTTATGAGACGAGCTCAGTCCACGCGCCGGCACGGAGCTCCTGAGAAGTCCTGATTATATTGCCTGCTATATTTACTGCTTATTTAAAGTTACTGCTTAAAATAAGACAATTGGTTGATGAAACATTGATTAAAATTAAGATACAATTAATACAAAAGGAAATTCACTTTAAAGAAAGGCTTTCTACAAAAACAAACTTAATGAAGTGGTCAAAATCATGTCTGCCCACTCCATTTGTCTCCCGACTGCGCATTTGCTCTTACTCATGCTTTTCACTTTTCATATAATCAACATTGATAAAATTAAAAAATAAATTATTTTATTTAAACATAAATATGAAACTAAATCGTTTTCTTTAATGACTAGGCTACAACACGCAGGTCTATACAGAGACATTTTAATATCGGAGCGGGATTTGAGCGAACGCCGTCTTATAAGCATGTGGGGGTAGAGGTACGATTTTCGAGCAATCATCGAATATTATTTTGCTTGATATGCCAATCCTTAATATTTGGTGTTTTAAATGCCTGTTTGAGGTCTCTGTGAAAGATTTAAAGCAGTCTTTTAGTGCCGCTTTCAGAGCGGTCAAGTCCGAAGAACTGTTACGTCCATAACATTGTTTCTTTCCTCATAAATGCGAACACGAAAAATTCAATACAATTAATATTTTATGTTCTGTGGAGAGCCAACTCTTCTTCATCCGGTGGGAGTATTACTTTTGGTTTGCGCAGTGTAATTCACAGAATTGATTGCTATGCTACCAGCCTCTGTCACGTACCATGTGGAGCTTGTGACTATTGCAAGCGCGCAGCTGAGGAGACAGTGTTGCTGTCAAATCTGTCCATGGGAAAAGTAACGTTGTGCGAAATTGAAAAAGGAACTACGTTTCGTTACCAAATTTTCAGTAGTAACGCGTTACACTACTTTTTACCCGAAAAAGTAGTTACGTTACTGTAACGCGTTACTTTGTAACGCGTTACACACAACACTGCTAACTGCATTACATTACTTTACATTACTAACTGCGTTACATTACATTACATTACTAACTGCGTCACATTGCTTTACATTACTAACTGCGTTACGTTACTTTACATTACTAACTGCGTCACATTGCTTTACATTACTAACTGCGTTACGTTACTTTACATTACTAACTGCGTTACATTACTTTACATTACTAACTGCGTTACATTACTTTACATTACTAACTGCGTTACATTACTTTACATTACTAACTGCGTCACATTGCTTTACATTACTAACTGCGTTACGTTACTTTACATTACTAACTGCGTTACATTACTTTACATTACTAACTGCGTTACATTACTTTACATTACTAACTGCGTTACGTTACTTTACATTACTAACTGCGTTACATTACTTTACATTACTAACTGCGTTACATTACTTTACATTACTAACTGCGTTACATTACTTTACATTACTAACTGCGTTACATTACTTTACATTACTAACTGCGTTACATTACTTTACATTACTAACTGCATTACATTACTTTACATTACTAACTGCATTACATTACTTTACAATACTAATTGCGTTACATTACTTTACATTACTAACTGCGTTGCATTACTTTACATTACTAACTGTGTGTCATTACTTTACATTACTAACTGCGTTACATTACTTTACATTACTAACTGCGTTACATTACTTTACATTACTAACTGCGTCAAATTACTTTACATTACTAACTGCGTTACGTTACTTTACATTACTAACTGCGTTACATTACTTTACATTACTAACTGCGTTACGTTACTTTACATTACTAACTGCGTTACATTACTTTACATTACTAACTGCGTTACATTACTTTACATTACTAACTGCGTTACATTACTTTACATTACTAACCACGTTACATTACTTTACATTACTAACTGCATTACATTACTTTACATTACTAACTGCGTTACATTACTTTACATTACTAATTGCGTTACATTACTTTACATTACTAACTGCATTACATTACTTTACATTACTAACTGCGTTACATTACTTTACATTACTAACTGCGTTACATTACTTTACATTACTAACTGCGTTACATTACTTTACATTACTAACTGCGTTACATTACTTTACATTACTAACTGCGTTACATTACTTTACATTACTAACTGCGTTACATTACTTTACATTACTAGCTGTTTTTCATTAATTTACATTACTAACTGCATTACATTACTTTACATTACTAACTGCGTTACATTACTTTACATTACTAACTGCATTACATTACTTTACATTACTAACTGCGTTACGTTACTTTACATTACTAACTGTGTTTCATTACTTTACATTACTAACTGCATTACATTACTTTACATTACTAACTGTGTTTCATTACTTTACATTACTAACTGCGTTACGTTACTTTACATTACTAACTGCGTTACATTACTTTACATTACTAACTGCGTTACATTACTTTACATTACTAACTGCGTTACATTACTTTACATTACTAACTGCATTACATTACTTTACATTACTAACTGCGTTTCATTACTTTACATTACTAACTGCATTACATTACTTTACATTACTAACTGCGTTACGTTACTTTACATTACTAACTGCGTTACATTACTTTACATTACTAACTGCGTTTCATTACTTTACATTACTAACTGCATTACATTACTTTACATTACTAACTGCATTACATTACTTTACATTACTAACTGCGTTACATTACTTTACATTACTAACTGCGTTACATTACTTTACATTACTAACTGCGTTACATTACTTTACATTACTAACTGCGTTACATTACTTTACATTACTAACTGCGTTACATTACTTTACATTACTAGCTGTTTTTCATTAATTTACATTACTAACTGCATTACATTACTTTACATTACTAACTGCGTTACATTACTTTACATTACTAACTGCATTACATTACTTTACATTACTAACTGCGTTACGTTACTTTACATTACTAACTGTGTTTCATTACTTTACATTACTAACTGCATTACATTACTTTACATTACTAACTGTGTTTCATTACTTTACATTACTAACTGCGTTACGTTACTTTACATTACTAACTGCGTTACATTACTTTTGCGTTACTTTTTCCACCTGGTGTCATGGTGTAGGTTTTGTGTCTTGTTCCTTGTTCTTGTCTGTCATGTGATTCCCTGTTTGTCATGTGATTTTTTTTTTTTTATAACAACAATAAAAATCTATTTTTGGCAAATGTTACGGCCCTTTCACACTGAAAGTGAAGTGAATAATCCTCAAACAAACCTTTCCCATTATAGATAAAAGAACAATAGCATACAGGGGAAGAAGTTCAACACTCTTATTTCTAAATCTAATCTAAATAGCTAATTATATAGCTAATTTATCTAATCTTAAATCTAAAAGGAATCTTTGCTTATTAGTCTGGTTGGATTAGATCATTGAACGTCAGCAGCAGAGACATGGGTTAATAAAGTGAGATTAAATACATAAAGCATATTTGTGTATTTTAATATAGTTAATTATACAAGTTATTTGTGTAAAATTCTGAGATTGCATTTTACTGTTTTTATTAATTTTGAAGAATACTGAATGTTTTTGTGCAAGTGAGCTGACTCTCACGCACACACACACTCACTCACTCACTCACAGACACACTCAAGCACACACACTCACTCTCTCACACGCACACACTCACGCACACACACACACACACTCACTCACTCACTCACTCTCTCACACACACACACTCACTCACTCACTCTCTCACACACACACACTCACTCACTCACTCACGCACACACTCACTCACTCACTCACAGACAGTGTTGTGCTAGTTACTAAGAAATAGTAACTAGTTACAGTTACTAGTTACTTCATTCAAAAAGTAACTCAATTACTTTGTTGATTACTTGCACCAAAAAGTAATGCGTTACTGTGAAAAGTAACTTTTTAGTTACTTTTTTAAAGAAAGTTCTTTAATGTTCCCATTAATGCCCTTTTATGCGTTATGGTCTATACAAACACAAAACTGACTTAAACAGAAAGTAATTTTTAAACACTATTTTATTTAAGTCAGACCAGCACAAACTGAATATATCACAAGGATTTCTGAAATAAATAACAAAACAAGCATGTGTAAAGCTAGTGATGTGTTTG